>NC_141301.1:14657500-14930000 GCF_037954325.1 Fistularia commersonii
CATACATACATCAATATATATATACATGCATAAATATATCCATACATACATACATATATACATACATATGTAGGGTTTATTTATATACATACACATCTAGATAAAAAAAATCCAAAATTAATATGACAAACATAATATTAATTTGTGTTTATAAAAATGCTTTATGATTTTTTTACGTAACAATGCATACAAACATACGTACATACATATGTAGGTGTATAAATATTGATACATATATTTATATATATACATATATATATATATACACATATATACGTATATTTGTGAATTCACAAATACATACATACATACATACTTACATACATGCATACATGCATACAGACATATGCAAATGTGCATACATGTATATATACACTCATGTATACATACATCCATATGTGTATACATGTATATGTATTTACATATATGTATGAATACGTACTTGCAAATGTACATACATACATATGACTATACATACAAACATACATACATGCATACATACATATACGAATGTGCATACATGTATATATACATTAATGTTTACATACATCCATATAAATATATGTATATGTATTTACATATATGTATGAATGCGTATATGCAAACCTTCATTCTTAAAAATGCTTTAAAACTGTTTTATGTAACAATGCATACAAACATACATACATACATATGTAGATGTATAAATATTGATACATATATTTATATACATACCTACATATATATATATATATATATATATATATATATATATATATATATATGTGAATTCACAAATACATACATACATACATACTTACATACATGCATACATACAGACATATGCAAATTTGCATTCATTTATATATACACTCATGTATACATACATCCATATGTGTATATATGTAAATGTATTTACATATATGTATGAATACGTACTTGCAAATGTACATACATACATATGAATATACATACAAATACATACATACATGCATACATACATATATGAATGTGCATACATGTATATATACATTCATGTATACATACATCCATATAAAAATATGTACATATGTATATGTATTTACATATAAGTGTGAGTGCGTATATGCAAACATACATACAAATGGATATACATACAAACATACATACATACATACATGCATACATACATATACAAATGTGCATACATGTATATATACATTCATGTATACACACATCCATATAAAATATGTATATGTGTATATGTTTTTACATATATGTATGAGTGCGTACAAGCAGACATACATATATACATATGAAGATAAATACATTCATACATACATAGACACATATGCATGTAGGAATTATTTGATACATAAATGAATACATAGATACATACAAATACATGAATATATATCAAAATTTATAAATAGAGGAAAAAATATTTCCATGATTAGAAAGAAAAACATCATTATTGTATGTGTTTATAAGAAATGCTTTACGATTTTTTACGTAACAATGCATACAAACATACTTACATACATATGTATGTTTATATATATACATACATATATATGTATACATACATACATATAAATATATATATATATGCACATGTATGAATACACACATACATACATACATGAACACATACAAACAGACATACATTCTTCCATCCATACATACATGCACACATACATATATACATACATATACATGTATTTATAGACATACATATTTAGTCAAAAAATATTTTCTAAAATTATTATGACAAACATCATATTTATTTGTGTTTATAAAAAATGCTTTACGATTTTTTTTAAGTAACAATGCATACAAACATACATACATACATATGTAGGTTTAAATATATACGTACATATATTAAAATACATACAGACAGACATACATACAGACAGACATACATACAGACAGACATACATACATACATATACATGTATTTATATACATATTTATAAAAGAGGGAAAATATTTTCCACAATTAAGATGACAAACATCATATCATATGTGTTTACAAACATACATACATACATATGTAGGTTTATATATATACATACATATATTTACATACATTCATACATATATATAAACATATATATACATATATGAATACACACGTACATACGTACATGAATACAGACATAGATACATACATACAGACATACATATATACATACATATACATGTATGAATACAAATACATGAATGTATATTACAATATATTAATAGAGGATTAATAGAGGAAAAAATATTGCCATAATTAGGAAATATTATATTTGTTTATTGAAAATGCTTTACAATTTTTTTATGTAACAATGCATACAAACATACATACATACATTCATATGTATTTATATATATATATATGGGTGTGTATGTATATACATACATATATGTATACATACATGTGTATGTATGTATACATACATACACATTATATATATATATATATATACACATACACATTATATACATACATACACATTATATATATATATATATATATATAGATATATATATATATATAATATATTATATAATATATTATTAAATATATTATAATATATTGTTATATATTTTTTATGTATACACATGTATGAATACACAGATACATACATCAATACATACATACATGCATAAATATATCCATACATACATACATATATACATACATATGTAGGGTTTATTTATATACATACACATCTAGACAAAAAAAAATCCAAAATTAATATGACAAACATAATATTAATTTGTGTTTATAAAAATGCTTTATGATTTTTTTTACGTAACAATGCATACAAACATACGTACATACATATGTAGGTGTATAAATATTGATACATATATTTATATATATACATATATATATATATATACACATATATACGTATATTTGTGAATTCACAAATACATACATACATACATACTTACATACATGCATACATGCATACAGACATATGCAAATGTGCATACATGTATATATACACTCATGTATACATACATCCATATGTGTATACATGTATATGTATTTACATATATGTATGAATACGTACTTGCAAATGTACATACATACATATGACTATACATACAAACATACATACATACATACATGCATACATACATATACGAATGTGCATAAATGTATATATACATTAATGTTTACATACATCCATATAAATATATGTATATGTATTTACATATAAGTATGAATGCGTATATGCAAACCTTCATTCTTAAAAATGCTTTAAAATTGTTTTATGTAACAATGCATACAAACATACATACATACATATGTAGATGTATAAATATTGATACAGATATTTATATACATACCTACATATATATATATATATATATATATATATGTGAATTCACAAATACATACATACATACATACTTACATACATGCATACATACAGACATATGCAAATTTCCATTCATGTATATATACACTCATGTATACATACATCCATATGTGTATATATGTAAATGTATTTACATATATGTATGAATACGTACTTGCAAATGTTCATACATACATATGAATATACATACAAAATACATACATACATGCATACATACATATATGAATGTGCATACATGTATATATACATTCATGTATACATACATCCATATAAAAATATGTACATATGTATATGTATTTACATATAAGTGTGAGTGCGTATATGCAAACATACATACATATGGATATACATACAAACATACATACATACATACATGCATACATACATATACAAATGTGCATACATGTATATATACATTCATGTATACACACATCCATATAAAATATGTATATGTGTATATGTTTTTACATATATGTATGAGTGCGTACAAGCAGACATACATATATACATATGAAGATAAATACATTCATACATACATACACACATATGCATGTAGGAATTATTTAATACATAAATGAATACATAGATACATACAAATACATGAATATATATCAAAATTTATAAATAGAGGAAAAAATATTTCCATGATTAGGAAGAAAAACATCATTATTGTATGTGTTTATAAGAAATGCTTTACGATTTTTTTACGTAACAATGCATACAAACATACTTACATACATATGTATGTTTATATATATACATACATATATATGTATACATACATACATATAAATATATATATATATGCACATGTATGAATACACACATACATCAACACATACAAACAGACATACATTCATCCATCCATACATACATGCACACATACATATATACATACATATACATGTATTCATAGACATACATATTTAGTCAAAAAATATTTTCTAAAATTATTATGACAAACATCATATTTATTTGTGTTTATAGAAAATGCTTTACGATTTTTTTTACGTAACAATGCATACAAACATACATACATACATATGTAGGTTTAAATATATACGTACATATATTAAAATACATACAGACAGACATACATACAGACAGACATACATACAGACAGACATACATACATACATATACATGTATTTATATACATATTTATAAAAGAGGGAAAATATTTTCCACAATTAAGATGACAAACATCATATTTTATGTGTTTACAAACATACATACATACATATGTAGGTTTATATATATACATACATATATTTACATACATTCATACATATATATAAACATATATATACATATGTGAATACACACGTACATACATACATGAATACAGACATAGATACATACATACAGACATATGCAAATTTCCATTCATGTATATATACACTCATGTATACATACATCCATATGTGTATATATGTAAATGTATTTACATATATGTATGAATACGTACTTGCAAATGTTCATACATACATATGAATATACATACAAAATACATACATACATGCATACATACATATATGAATGTGCATACATGTATATATACATTCATGTATACATACATCCATATAAAAATATGTACATATGTATATGTATTTACATATAAGTGTGAGTGCGTATATGCAAACATACATACATATGGATATACATACAAACATACATACATACATACATGCATACATACATATACAAATGTGCATACATGTATATATACATTCATGTATACACACATCCATATAAAATATGTATATGTGTATATGTTTTTACATATATGTATGAGTGCGTACAAGCAGACATACATATATACATATGAAGATAAATACATTCATACATACATACACACATATGCATGTAGGAATTATTTAATACATAAATGAATACATAGATACATACAAATACATGAATATATATCAAAATTTATAAATAGAGGAAAAAATATTTCCATGATTAGGAAGAAAAACATCATTATTGTATGTGTTTATAAGAAATGCTTTACGATTTTTTTACGTAACAATGCATACAAACATACTTACATACATATGTATGTTTATATATATACATACATATATATGTATACATACATACATATAAATATATATATATATGCACATGTATGAATACACACATACATCAACACATACAAACAGACATACATTCATCCATCCATACATACATGCACACATACATATATACATACATATACATGTATTCATAGACATACATATTTAGTCAAAAAATATTTTCTAAAATTATTATGACAAACATCATATTTATTTGTGTTTATAGAAAATGCTTTACGATTTTTTTTACGTAACAATGCATACAAACATACATACATACATATGTAGGTTTAAATATATACGTACATATATTAAAATACATACAGACAGACATACATACAGACAGACATACATACAGACAGACATACATACATACATATACATGTATTTATATACATATTTATAAAAGAGGGAAAATATTTTCCACAATTAAGATGACAAACATCATATTTTATGTGTTTACAAACATACATACATACATATGTAGGTTTATATATATACATACATATATTTACATACATTCATACATATATATAAACATATATATACATATGTGAATACACACGTACATACATACATGAATACAGACATAGATACATACATACAGACATACATATATACATACATATACATGTATTTATATACATATTTATAAAAAGAGGGAAACTATTTTCCAAAATTAAGATGACAAACATCATATTATGTGTGTTTACATTAATACATATATATACATATGTGCATGCATGTATATATACATTAATGTATGCATACATACATATAAATATTTATATATGTATGTTTACATCTATTTGTGTATAAATGTAAGCATATATGTATGTATGTATGTAAACATGTAAGTATATTTATGAATACATCCCTACTTACATACATGTATTTGTGTTTATATATATATATATATATATATATATATATATATATATATATATATGTATATATATATATATGCATGACTATATTTTCATGTGTATAATATTACACATGCACATATATGTGTGTATCTACATGCATACAAACATGCATACTTATTTATAATTTATACCTGTTTATGTATGTATATATTTTTATGTATGAATGCATGTATGTATGAATATATATAAATATACATGTAGGTATGTATTTATGTATGTACACAAATATATATGTGTACATACATACATTTTTTATATGTATAGATTTACACATGCATGTATATGTATGTATCTATGAATGTATTGTAACATAAATATTCACTGAAAATTTGATTCGTAAATATATGTACATCATTTTTTTCATATTTGTAAAGCCATATTATAATATATTAAAAAAAATATTTGTATGCATTCCATACAAAGACAAATACATATATGCAAAAATATGTGTATGTATTACTGTTTTATAAATAGAATTAAGGAACAATACATACATACAAACATACATTTATACATACATACATACATTCATGTATATGTATGTATGTATGTATGTACACATGTATGTATGTTTTTGTATGTATTGTCACACAATGTATGTATAAAAAGGTAAATTGTTTCAAAATACATACACACATGCATACACATATGTTTGTGTACTTATTCATATAAAATGTAGTTATGCATATATATAAACATATAGATACATATATGTATTGATGAATTCCTTCCAACTTACTATTCATACATACATTCATACCTGCATACATTTATATGAAAATTAATGTATACATAAAAATATATATATGAATACAGACATACATTTATACATACACATATATACATGTATGTATGTGTATATATGTATGTATGTATGTATACACGTTTGTATACATATATATGTATTTGTATTTGTATATAAACACATAAATGCATATTTATGTATGTATTCATAAATATATATTGAGGCAAATATATTTCAAAATTATGACGAAAAATCTTACATATCTTTGTTTATTACTATATATGTGTCAATATATTTGTATGAATTATGTATGTAAATATATTCTCAAAGATTCAATCTCTTATTTTTATTCAATTTCTTTTATTTATTGCTATTCGTTGAACAAAATAGAAAACAGATAACAACAGTTCTCAGATCAGTGTGGTCCCAAAAAATTATACTTAAAAGGACGATGACAACAATAACAGCAACAAAATGTTAAAATATAGGACAATATGAATTATATAGAATACATAGTATACAAGGAATACATTAATTAAAAAATGCAAAGTAAAAAAGTAGAATCATTATAAGTGATAAAATCTCCTTCATTAGTTCAAATTAGAAAATAATAATAATAATAATAATAATACATACATACGATTTGTATAGCGCTTTTCAAGTTACGCAAAGACGCTTTACAATTCTATGACAGAAAACATAGAACATACAAAATGCATATAATTTATAAAATCCATCTAAAATTCATAGGTTTAAAAATGCGAAATAGAAAAATACAGTTATATAAATCAACTATTTCTATGACAATAATACATACATATAATGTATATATATGTATTTATATGAAAACGTATATACACACATACAAATCAATGTTTGTGTATGAATACATACATACATAGTTGTATGAATAAAGGTATACATACATGTATGTAGGTTTAAATATATTTATTATATATATATATTTATATATACATACACATACATATACATTATGTATGTATGTATGTATATGTATTAACATGAATGTATGAAAGCGTACAAACAATGTAAATACATGTGAACATACATACATACATAAACACATATACAGATATGCATACATACATGCATATATACATACATATATGTATACATAGATACATACATACAGACATGTTTACATACATATATACATACATATATATACACACACATATGTATACATACATATACATGTATGCATGCATAAATATATACATACATATACATATGTGCATACCTGTATTTATACATACACGTATACCTACATGTATACATACCAACAAATACATATTTTCATCCATTCAATTTTTTTTTTCATTCGTATATGCATTCAAATACATGTGAGTGTGTAAACATTCATAAAAATATTTAAAAATTAGGGCTTCATATGCATACATACATATATGTACACAAATATGTTTCCATACATATACTTGAAGGCATACATACATACATTTATACATCCATAAATATACATGTATGCCTTAATACATTTATACATAAATACATACATGCATACATACAAACATACATACATACATGTACGTAGATACATTTATATAAATTGAGGAAAAAATATCTTCTCCAAAATTAAGGTGATGGACATCATATTTATACAGTATGTGTGTTTATAAAAAGAGCATTTGCGATTTGTTTATTTAATGTGAGAAGTTTACGTACCAATACATACTCACAAACATACATACATATATATGTATGTTTACATATATACATATAAAAGTGTATTTATACGTATATATACACATACAAATACATGTTGGTATAGATATATATGTACATATATACATACATATAAATCTATACATACATGTATAAATACATGTATATATATATTTATATATATATCATATTTTAGAAATACATATGTATATACAGTCATGCATATATACATATAAAATACATAAACTATACATATATATAGTTTATATATTAAATATAAATATATAAAATAAAACTGCATAAATACACACACAAACACATGTATAGATATACATGTATATATTGATATGTATGTACATATATACATACATATGAATGTATACATACATGTATACATACATGTGTATAATTATGACTAATTATTTGCTAAATAAATACAATTAAAAACTTTAAATATATATATATATATATATAACATATATATGTATATACATATACATATATACACATGTATGTAAATACATATATATACACACATATAAATACATATATACATTCATATAAACCTATATACCTAAATACATATATACATGCACACACACACACACATATATATATATATATATAAACATATATACATACATATATGTAAATGAATATAAATATATACATATAAATACATATATATACACAGTCATATAAACATGTATGTATATACATACATACATATAAACATGCACACACACAAACGTATATATATATACACACACATGTATACAAATAAACATATACATATATTTTTATAGACAGACATAGAAATACATTTATATATATTCATACATATACACATTCATACATGTATATATACATATACATACATATATACATACACATAGATATATACACACAAACATATATATGTATACATACACACATATAAACATAAATATATACATATAAATGTACATACATAGAAATACATTTATATATATCCATACAAATACACATTCATTGATGTACATATATATATATATATATATATACATACATATATGGAAATATATATATATATATATACATTCATATAAATGTATATACATACATACATATATACATGCACGCACACACACACACACACATATATATGCATACACACATATAAACATAAAAATATACATGTTTATAGACAGACACATATAAACATAAACATATACATGTTTATAGACAGACATATATCTGTAAATACATGGAAATACAATTATATATATTCATACATATACATATTCATACATGTATATATACATATGCATACATACATATATACACATACATATATACACACACAAACATAAATATATATACATATACATACACACATGTAAGCATAAATATATACATATATGTTTACATACATACATATATATGTACATCATAGAAATACATTTATATATATTCATACATATACACATTCATACATGTACATATATGTGTATATTTTATATACATATACATACATATATAGATAAACATACATACATATATACACACACATATACATATATATACACATATATAGATATATAAATATGGATTACATAGATATATTTGGAGTTATTTTAAGAGCAAAAAAGCAGTTATTTCAGGAGGATGATGATATAAGTATATGTAAAAATGAACAATAAAAAAGATAAACAAAGATTAATGATTGAATCAAATCCCTTATAAATCTATATCATTGATGTCCATGAATAGTTAGTAAAAAACAAATAAGTAAAATGTTTCTACCATGCAGATTGCCAATTTTGACTGTCTTCACCTGCCGTCGGGGTCAAAGGGTGACCCCGACGGCAGCGGGGGTGACGCAGCGGGGCAGGAAATCAGACAGACAGCTGAATTGAAGGCGGCACAAGAAGGTCCGTGTCGCCGCCGTGCTCCTGACTCCCCGCCATTGTATGTGGCTCGGTTTTTCTGTGTCGCCTTTTGTTTGCCGAGCACAACCCGTGACCCCACATTTTGGCGTCCTCTCCAGACGGCCAGTGAATGGAGATTCTCTCCCGGCAGAACAGAGCCATTACAGAAGTCTGCAGAAAAACAGCCCCGCCAGTCACATACGCCGCTTTAACACAAAACAGCGGCGGTTACGTAACGGGTCGGACCGGCGGAGGGAGCCTCGTCTTCTCTTACACCAATTGTGTTTCTCTTGTATTCCCCTCTCCTCCTGCTTTCGCTTATTTCCATTTCCTCCTGCGCAGCGCTTTCATTTATATTTATGACGGATTTTGCACGCCGGTCTGCACATTTCCCCCCCAAATACCGACGTGACCCGTGGTTTACTGGAAGCTGGAGAAGGAGAAGGAGGGGGTTACGGAGAGTAAACAACCCTGATAGCAGGGAAGCAGGAAAAGGCCTGGCAGTCATTTGAAGTCTGCAGAATGAGATGGTCCTTCCCTCCGACCCCCAACGCCCGACCGATTTATGACGCCTGATGTTCCCTTTGCTTTTTCAGCTCTTGGAGAACAGCATCTGCTGTGCTTGAGTCCACTTACCTCACACACACACACACACACACACACACTGCTGGTATGCGCTCTGCATTCCCGGGCTATCTATCAAGTTCCAGGGAAACACAGGTGGTGGCCCCCTCCCAGCCCGCGCTCCGGGAAATTCAATCAGTTGGCGTCCGTTTCGGTGTCGGAGGATGGCGTGCGCTGTGCGTGCACGTGTGTCCAACTTTTAGCTTCTTCCAGAAGCTGGCCGGCCGTCGGGGGCCAGTTTGTATCCAGCCCATTCCCGGTCCAGCTAACGGTGAATGCGGAAACACAGTAGATACTGAGTCCAGCTGCAAGCGGAGACACAGTTTCAGGAGAAACACTTATTGTTTTAATCAGGAAACAAGCAGATTTCACTGGATGTCTGAATGAGAAATTGAATGGTTGTGAGTCTATGTGTATATATATATGTAGATATATCAGGGGAGGCAGGAGAGGCCATGCCTCACTTGCCAATCTCTCGTTACCAGTGATTTGCATTATATATTTATTTTTCTTTCAACTTCACCATTTTTGGATTATTTAATTGTTCCAAATGGCTCAATTTTCACATTGACCGTTCAAATACTGAGAAGGTTCAGCAGTGAGGCCGCCGACTGTTGAGCCTCAATATAGATCGTGCAATGACAGCTGACTGCAGGCGTACTCTGCACCAGGACCGTATTGCTGTCTCTCTATATGTCACTATCAAAATATTTACACACTTTTTGCTAGATGAACTACATTTCCATTGTACAGTGTTTTTTTGTCAACTGTACAACTGTATGTGCGTTTCACTAGTTTCGCTACTGCTGAGCGATCATAAAATGGCTGCAAGAGCCACAAAGTGAGGCACGCAGTTCTCCTGCCTCATGGTAGGCGTGCCTCACCAGCTGTGAGCCATGTGTATATATATACATACCAATATAATACGTGTGTATATATATATATATATATGTACACACATGTATTATATTGGTATGTATATATATGTGCATGTATATATATACATACATATATATGCACATGTATACATATATACACATATATATATATATATGGATAATAAATGAACTCATTAATTGTAACATAGTAGTAAATGTAAGACAAGTATGAAATAAATACATAACAGTACAATATACATCAGTTTTCTAACATATCCACCGATTGTAAAGTACATTTGTGTGTCACACATGCAAATGGTCACCTGAAAGTAAGACAGATCCTCCACAGACCAGAGAAGTGGCAAGAAAGCAGAAGTTACGCTTGAAGATGAAGCAGAACACTTCTTTATTTGACTCGTCCAAAGCATCGGAGTCATATTCATTGGAGCTGAAATGCTTATGTAGGTTAAAAAAATAAATCACTGGATAAATTGAAGAAATGTAAAAATTAGATAACTAAAAATGACCTAAATTTAAAAAAATGTAATGAATAAACAGATTGAAAAATTAAATAAAGATTGATAGAAAATGGATTTGAAAAATAAATTAAGGTTGATAAAATCCCTCAGGAACACCTCGGTTGCACCAACAGTTACAGGAATCACCTGGCTTCTTACTGACCTTTCAAGCTTCGTGCCGTAATCAGTTCGCCCAAAGTCCAGGAGGTAAAACCTGCATCGGGTCCAGAGGTCGGGATATCGGCCCACTTTCTTTGTGCAGACTTCAGCCGGCGAGGGCCGGCGTGACAAAGGGGCTTTGCGGCCTGTGTCCCCTGAAAGGGATTAACAATGACGGGTTCTTGAGTCAGAGGCCCCGGCCCGCTGGGGGTTCACGTTGGGGCCTTCTCAGCCTCTGCACGATGGCGCTGAGTCACCGGGGGGGGGGGGTTTCATTTCCTGGAAGCACCTTTATCTCCGGCCGGGTAAAGCCTTCCCTCAGGTGGAGCTGGAAAGTGAGAGTTTGGTGGAATCCGACCCGTGAGCTTCCACACAGGGGCAAACAGGCCGGTCCTCTGTGAGGACTCGTTCTCCGTGAAAGGGCCCTTCAGAAGCAGCAGAATGGGAGGAGGGGCGGCAGAACCTGAGCCGGCTTCTCACATGGCCCGTTAATTATCTTTTATCCCAAATCGAGTTTTAACAGCTTCGCCGCCGTGCGTTTCAGGAACGAACGCGCTCGATGGATCAGCGCCCTGAGCCAGAACCTCGGCGAGGAGAAGAGTCAGGACAGAACAAGTGAGTCCTCGTCCAGAGCGACGGCGCCGCCTAGTGGTTCCTCGGCGCACCCGTTTCTGCTCCGATCGGAGCACTATTTTTGAAAAGTGGCTTACGGCCCATCTAAAACGTGCGGTTCTCCAGATGTCATGCAGGTGGAGGTGATCAGAACCTACACCGCCAAGCAGCCGGACGAGCTGTCGCTGCAGGTGGCCGACGTGGTGTTGCTGTCCCAGACCGTGGAGGACGGTACGTCGGATCTTCCCCTTAATATCTGCGGAAAACAGGGGCCGGAGTTGATTTTTTTTTCTGCCGGTGACCATGGCAACGGCTCTTTCATGTCGGAAGAGGGGGTGAAAAGAACGAGGGCTCTCACGGGTTTTCTCCTGGCAGGTTGGTACGAGGGGGAACGGCTGCGCGACGGCGAGCGGGGATGGTTCCTCGCCGAGTGCGCCGAGCCCATCACCTGCCAGGCCACCATCGAGCGCAACATGCAGAGGATGGATCGCCTGCAGGGGTTGGAGACCAACGTGTGAGCCGAAGACGGGGCGGGTCCGCCGCCGCCGCCGCCGAGGGTCCTTCCCGGCCGCCGCCGACCCGCCTTTTAAGCAGACGAAGGAGTTGGAGCTGCCTTCAGGGACCACGTGGGCCGGGTGGCGTTTCAGTCGGGCTTCAGGTCCGGCTTCCTGCTCAAACACTGGCATCGGAAGACACACTTTTCTTTATCGTCTACTAAATCTTCCAAACCGCTGCCAAAGTCCAGGCTTGGAAATGCTTTTCCACACGCGTGTGTGCAAATTGCGGACACGTTTATCGGACGTGCTTTTGTTTAACGTACCAACGACGTGCATTGCAATAACGGGGAATTAGAGGTTATATCGACTGCTCTGTGAATCAAGCTCAGGTTAACTGAATTTGGATCTTAATGATAACATTGAATTATTCCACGAGTGATGAGCCAAGAGGATGTTTGGATGCAGCCGAAACGCCACGATGGCCTGTTCTACTCTCGCCAAAAGGATGATTTATATTTTGCAAGGGTGTTTTTTTGGATTAGACGTCGTCCCGGACCCCCGGCGGGGCTTCTGAGAGCCGATCTCAGGTGCTCCGGCAGCTCTTCCGCTATGCACCACCTTCTACCTCGCTGTTTTGCCACCCGCTTCCAGCCATCGTGTCACGGACGGCTTATTTTCTTCATCCGCCCTGAAATATCACGCCGGCCGGGGGTTTCATCTATGAATAGCTTCTTTGTGGATTTATCCGCGTGACGTTCATTTGTTTGTGCTGGCGGTGACACCGACCCTGCTTTTAACGCGATTGTCCGGCGTAAGTCGTCTTCTTTTCCGGGCTAAGGGGAAACGAACGGCATCCATCACGGCTCGCCGCTCGAGGCCAAAACGTCCCCCTTTTCTGCAAAGACGTGAAGCTTTGCCTTTTCACTCGGGGAAAATCGACCGCATGAAACCACTCGCATGCAGAATCCTAACCTTACAATTGTAAATGACCTGGGTTCTTGTAAATATGTAAAAGCCTCTTTTTTTTTCCTTCAATACAAAATGATATGCAGAATCCTGTATAAAAAAAAAAATACAACATATTTTCAAACATGACCAATAAAAGCTTTATCACAACGCCGACTGTGTTTTATGTATTTTTAAATCCTCAGTGTGGGATTTCTGCCAAGTAAGACCAAGGAGAACAGCTTCATTTGTTACTTTAAAATAAAAAAAAAAATGAAAAAATAAAAAAGGGGGGGGGGGCGACAACGGGCTCTTAAATCTCCTCAGATCTAAATAAAACTTAAATCTTCAGTACAACCACACTTTTTTATTACACATTTGTGAGATGTGGACAGTTTACACGCATTACCGACATGTAAAATGTGCATTTGCTTGTTTGCTCTCAAATAATAACGCGGCGATTTCACCGATCCTTCCGATCTTCGATCAAACGGGTGATTCTGTGTCCGTGATGCAGACGGAAATAATCGCAGGGCGACACGGCGTGATCGTGGCGTCATTTCGCAGTCGTCTTAGCTACATGAGAAGTAAACCGATGCGGGAAGGCAAAGACGAATAAAAGGGAATCTTTCCAAGCTTTTCTCACCCCGTGTTTGTCCTTCAGATTTCATTTCAGAGTCCGTCCTCGGTGCCGGTGGGTAAATAAATAGCCAATGTTCTAACCTCGGCTCTCGTCCTCCTCAAAGTCTTTTCACAAGTTCCCCGTTTTCACGGACGGTCAAAAGTCTGGCAGCTTCTCTTCGACGTCGCTAAATGGACAGCCGTTGCTGTCGGTACGGGGGCCCAAATCAGTTCGACACCCCTGATAGACATTTCTATTGGCATTTAAAAGCTGCGGAGAAGGGACACAAGACAAACGCATCGTGCATAACGACACTGCATCGTGCATAATTGTGCGCGTGATCCTGACCCGCCGTGGACGAGGGGAACTTAGGCTGAGGTCTTTGGACCTCGGCACTCTTTCCTACTCAAATGCACCTCGTCAGGTTCTGTTCTGACCACAGTATTTTATTTCAGCAGGGAAACAGATGTGGCTGCAACTACTGAACGCATCTGCACTTGGATAGAAGCCTGTGTATGAAATGGCTATTGACAGAATTCGATTTATTTTTGTGTTTAAGGGGGGAAAAAAAAAAAAAAAAAAGAAATTCCACGAGCTCGGGGTTTAGCTCATCTCCGTCTCCGCCGTCGTGTCTCCATGAACTCCTCGGAGTCCGTTCGCCGTTTCTTACCAAAGGGGAGAAAACGAATAAAAAGTGCGTATTTTTCCATCCCGTCGAGCGGCTCGTTGCTCACTGTACCTTCCTGACCCGCCGATGCCTCTCCGTCCTGGCGGGCCAGGCGAAGTTGGAGTTGAGCAGCTCTGCTTGTGGATTCTCCTGGTTGGTGATCAGGTCTATGATGGCTGTGATGACGGCGCAGTCTTTGGACTCACGGTCTTGCCAGTCCACCGGCACGGGGTTGCTGATCTTGTCCTCCAGGAGACAATCCAGCTCCCTCTTCAGACTCTGAAAGACCAGAGAGACAGAGAAAGAGAAGAGGTCACGGCTTCTGGGCCAGAAAGCGTGGTTTCATGTTTCCCCGCCGCTTTTGTTTACCTTGATGAGGTGAGCGATGCGGGCCGGAGATTTGAACACGATCCACTGGTCCACGGCGATGGTCTCCTGGTCTTCCTCCCTCTGGATGGTGATGTCGCCTCCGAAGAACAGCAGGGAGAACGGGGACACCTCGGTGCAGTCGTACAGGAAAATCTGTACGGGGGGGGGGGGGGGGGGGGGGGGGTGAAGGCAGGGCCGCGGTGAGGAGGGAGGAGCCGCCAAAAACTCTTGACAAGAAATGTCACCTCGCCCTGCCTGGAAGCCGCCGCACCTCTTAAAGAGAAAGGCGCTCGGGGGAAATCATAGCCGGTGTTCTCGTAAAAAGAACAATAACAACGTGCATGACAGAAGCAGAAATGACCGCATTCTGCGTCTGGACACGATAAACATCGCAATGTTTATGATGCGGTGAAACAAAGGAATGGAGGATTAAAAAGAGAAAGACGAACAGAAAGAAAAAAAACAAACAAAGGCGGCGGAGCGGGGAGGCGGCCATCGGAGAGAACATGAAAGGTGTTTGCGGGACGGTGACATTCATAGAGAACAAAGAAGCCACAGAGCTCGTCGGGGCGCCGCATTGACCGCTTGGCCTCGGACCGCCACCTCCCGCACTGAGCTTTGAAGCACCGCCGTCTTTGAGAGACGCTTGAAAGGCAGAGATTGAATCAAATATTCATCGGCCGTAGAGCTGACATCACCTGCACGGCAACCTTTAACCGGCGACCATTGCGGTCACATCCCCTTCTAGCAGGATGGGCGGGACGCACACTCGCGTGCAAAGACGGCGGTCACGATGCAAAGGTGCGTGTGTGTGTGTGTTTGCGTCGTTACTTACGCTGCTCGTTCTCATCTTCAGGTGGTAGATGAGCCAGGTGTAGTTGAAGTTATTCTCGTTGTAATTGACGGACTTGGGGTGGATGCACACCTTGCCGTCGGCCTGCGTGTACACGTCGGCCCTGGAAACAGCGAGACGTCGCGTTTAGGCGGCACTTCCGGGGAGAATCACAAACAAGGAGATTTCTGCGTCTGAGGAACCATCTTCCACAGGAGCAGAACATGCCTTCTGTTTCCGAATAGGCTCAAACCTCCCTTTTGGGGAAAAGCTTGAAATTAGCGCCAGGCTAACCACAGGCTGTCTCTGCTGAGGGAGATCCTACGATTTACGAATATTAAAAGCTTTTATTGTATCGCTTCATTTATTAGCATATAGCTGCTAGCGCTACTGCTAGGAGCCGTAATAGATCGTTAGTGAGCTGGGATCTGTTTTCCGAAGGTAAAAAGAGGTGTTTCCCGCTGTTTCCATGTGCTCCCTCCTGGGTGAAGACTGGCTTTCAGATCACCTTTCAGAGTGTGATCTGCATGGAAACCGTCATCAGACAACTGGGTTGTGATTTGGCGCCGCATAGATGTCGTCTGAATTGACTTGCCCTCCGTCGAGACCTGAACATTTTATAAAAGTCGGTAATTTACCGAGGAAAATGCCAAACTGCTCTTGTGTGTGTGTGTGTGTGTGTGTGTGTGTGTGTGTGTGTGTGTGTGCGCGCACAAGCTGTCACCCGGAGTTGTGTTCATCTTCACAATAGATCTGGTTAACATCCAAAAGCACCCCTGCAGTGCGGGAGAGAAGATGCTCGCCGAGCAGGAAAGTGCGGATAAATGTGTGGTTTCTTTTGAGGAATGTGTTTATTTAAAAACTGCGAAGAAATCCTTCCACCTTTCTCCACGGAAGGTGAGGTTTGCCTGCACGGAAATAATTCCGCAGTATATCTATGTCTGCAGCCGTCACCGAGGCGTACACCCCAGATGAGTGTGTGTATGTGTGTGTGCCTCTCTTTACACACAGGTCACAACCGCTGCCTATGACAACTGCCTGAGGGCAGTTTAATAACGTCAGCATTGATCTCCATCACCTGGTTTGAGCCTTTTCCTAACGCGGCCTCTGCAAAGTTCTGCAATTGACGGCGGACCCAGAAAACATGAACCCGTGGCGTCCGATCGCATCAGGAGCCGCGCTGTTTGGTCAGAGATCGATGCCGACGAAGGTACGCTACGTTTTCTGTGCTTCTGCTCGCCAGTCCTGCAGGACTTACCCCCCGTGAGCGCGCTGAGTGGGTCGAATTTTGGCCACCTTTGGGTACAGGCCGGCCACTATCACCGCCTTGATCAACTTCTCGTTGTCTGAGGAGGGAAATACAGGGGAGGTTTGAGAAAAAGCGCATTTCGGCTGATTAAAAGGTTGCGTCGCGGCTGGATTTCTTCGGGAGGTTACCCGAGTTGCAGTTGGATTTGGGGTCTTTGGGGTCCTTGCTGCTGACGAAGCCCGCGTGCATGAGATGTTCGGTGAACTGGCCCTTCATGTTGTGCAGCATCTGAAGGACAAAGGGTGGGAAGTGACTTGAGGGAACGAGACAGCGAGGCGACTCTGAACACGGCAGCCGCTCCGGATCACCTGCAGGGTGTTGGCGGACAGGAAGTTGGCCCAGCAGAAGTCCTTCTCCCACCTGATGCCGCGCCGCTTTGCTTCCTCCCAGCCCTGCACGACGGGAAGCGGACAAAAGATGGGAAAACTTCATCCGGCACTCGGGTTACATCGCACGCGGGGAGAAAGAACGATGACTCGTTTACCTGGAAGGCGTTCACGATAGTGAGGTGGTCGCTCTTGGAGTTCATGGACAGCGCCCTTTTCCTTTCACCCGCAAGATCCTCCTTACCCTGAGAGGGGAACCGTCAAGAGTGCGAAGGAAACATCTGCGAAGACCTTTCCGCGAGTCTCTTCCCTACCAGGGGGATGAAGAAGGGGTCCTTGAAGCTGAGCGAGGCGGCGATGGTGAGCACGGGGTCCAGGCAGCCCAGCAGAGCGCCGAACAGGATCAGCTTTCCGATGTGGGGCTCCACGGGCAGGTGAGCCAGGTGGATTCCCAGCGCGGTGAGATTCTCTGCGCCGTCCAGGGCGTTCTGACGAACAGCCAAAGACGATCAGCGGAAGGCAAACATTCCTCTCTTGTCTTTACTTTCTTATCAAAACTGGGAATTCATGTCTGACTTTTGAATATTTGAATTCAAAGTGCGGCGCTCACTGTCCTTGTTGACATTCTCCGGCGGCTCTCCCTCTTTCCTTACCATGGTGGTGAGGTTCTTGATGGCCAGGCCCACCGCCTTCTCCGTGGGAGGGTCCAGAGCTTTCTCCAGGAATTCCGCGATGCGTCCGAGCTTTAACACCTGCGGATTTAACATCTCGTGATTTCCGCGGTTTGTCCGAGCACCCGCTAACAGCAGCAAACACCGAATCGCGTGCGATGCGGGAAGATGAGAATTTCTCCACTTTTACGAACAGATTTGTGCGTACGAATCACTAATACAACGGTGTTCGAGTGTTTGTGCATTAGTCGGTGTCTCTCGCACTCGTAAGGTCTGAGAGATGCATTAGTTTGCCTCTTACCTACCAGCTTAAAAAAAAAAGCACATTACCCATATTCAAATATGAAGTAGGGGAAGACACACACACACACACACACACACACACACTCTAAAACACATTAAACAGAACAATCATCACAAACCCGGATCCGGGTGATCTCTGCCCCGATGTTCCATTTGTATGTGCTGAAATATGTCTGAGTGTTTAAGTGTATTAAAAAAAAGAGAGAGAGTGAAAAGAGTGCGATGGAAACATCCAAAGAAAATCGAAAAAAAAAAAAAAAACCCACGCAGGTCATTAGAAATGCACAAATGGCTTTTTTCCAGGGCTGGATACAATCTTCTCTTTGAAAGTAGGATTGTAATTTTCTTTTTCTCTATTTACCAAGAACTTTGGTAGTATAAAACAAATTAAATGGAAAATTTCAAGGCCCTGAAAGCCAGGAAATGTGTGAGAAGAACGAAGCAAAGTCACTGTCACTCTCCGAAATGATGTACGCGGATCACAGATTGATCGGTCTCACGAGATTAGCGATCACAACTGTCCCGCTAGCATTGATGGCAGATGGCAAGAGTCTGCTATGGAGTCTCTGGAGGTCTTCATGGCTGCTCCACCCAGAGAAGGTGGTCCATGGCTCTCATTAGATGGAAAAAGGCCAGGATTCGACAGAGGAGAAAAACGGCAAGCCTCCCCGCCCGAGACACCCATCAGCAAACACGGTCCCCGTCGGGACTTCCTTTCCTGGAGCGTTACCTTAATCTGCAGGCAGAGCTCCTCCAGCGGCGTCCTCATGATCTCAGGTAATTGATAGGCGTCCAGCAGGCTGGCCCTGAGACTGTTATACAGATGATAGCACTTCCCCGGGCTGACTCTGAGACGAGGAGAAAAAAAAAAAAGGAGGAGGGTCTTATATAACGGTGATGTGAAAACGGTTTAATAGTGAATCAGAGGGATGGAACGGCAGCTCCTGCTAATTGGGCTCTGCTCCGCCGTGAAGGCGCGGCGAGCTGGCGGAGCAGATGTCACAGATATGACACCAGAGGCAGCCGTGATCACACTTTGGATGCCCGGGGGAGAAGGGAGATGGTCCAACGGCGCCGATATACTTCCTTTCTCTTCTTCTAAAACACCCGGCGGCGACGTGGACGCCAGCGAAAAAGCGGGAGGAACACGTACCTGCCGGCGCGGCCTTTCCTCTGCTTGGCGTTGGCCAAGCTGACCCACTCCGCCATCATGGTGCTGATGTTGTTGGTGGTGTCAAAATTGGTTTCCTTGATCTTCCCCCCGTCGATCACAAAGACGACGTCGTCTATCGTGATGCTGCAGTGGGTTATAGCAGCGCCATGGAAGCCACGGGGAAGACGCAGCCGAGACAAAACACCATAGCGTTCATAATATAATACATAATAATTAGCCTTGATGATTAAAACAAACACAAATCAAAGATGGACGCCTACCTGGTCTCAGCTATGTTGGTAGCAATCACAATCTTCCTAACTCCAGGAGGAGGCCTTTTAAACACCTGACAGCGGGACGAGATTGAGTTGCCGATATTGAAAAGTGGCTGGAGCCGGGCGACGGCCTGTGTCACGGAGGAGGAGGGGGTTAGCACTCACCTGGGTTTGATTAACGGTCGGCATGAGGGAGTGCAGGGGGATGATAACAAACCGGTCTGAAACACAAAAGCAAAACTCAAACAGAGCAGCATTTGCAAACATGTCATGCTTGTGAGTACGTGTGTGTGTGTGTGTGTGTGTGTGTGTGTGGAGCTGCTAAACACTCTGAGGGTGCTGATCCTGCAATGAGTTGCCAAAAAATAAAAATAAAAACGTGCAGCATTTTGAGCCCTGCCAGTTCTAAGTGAGCAGGAAAGAAGAGAGTAAAAGCCGGGGTTCTTACTTTGGGGGGAGATGGGGGAACGCGGGGATGAGTCAGCGGGGATACTGCGCTTCCTGTGTGTGTGTGTGTGTGTGAGAGTGTGTGTGTGTGTACCTGAGCGGAACATCTGCTCCGCCATCAACAGGTCATTGAGACTGCTGATGTTGTCCCAGCCGGGCAGGAACACCAAGATGGCGCCGTCCTGACGTAAAACAAGACAGAGCTCGACTCTTAGTGGCAATAAAACAACAACAAAAAAAAAAAAAACAGTTGCTAATAGCAACTGGCGATAATGGACGCAAAGCAAACTTGAGTAAAACTGACTCTGGAGTCTAAAGCGAATCTCTATCAGCGGAAGTGGCACATTTAATTGCAAAATTATTCTTGAAATATTATTAGAACAGCCAAAAATTCTCTTCTTTGAAAGGGAATCAAATATCCCACGGCTTCGAGAACCCGCGGGTGTTAATTAGGGTTAATCATCGTTATCAACCAGTGACACCAGCAGCGGATTGTGTGTGTGACAGTGTGCGTGTGTGTGTGTGCGCGTGCATATCAGTGGGGAAACGTAGGCTGCAATCTAACAGACATAAACACACACATGCAGGTGTTCATTAATGCCTTCGAGTCTTCGCCCGGGGCGTTTGATCACAGACCTCCGCCGAATCATTAGACCATCCTCTCGGTACGAGAGCAGCCGCGGCAAATTTGCCCTTTCCCTCCTGGCCCGTCCACACCGCGGAAAATATCTGGGGGTCGGCATGACTGATGGACGTGACTCCTCAAAAGAGGCAATTTGGATCTTCTTTTCAAACCTCAACGCAAGCTCATTCATGATACAAACACACATTATTTACACAAGGGGGAACATTTGCCGAATGCAGTATAACCTTGTTTTTTGCGGGGTTACGTTCCAAAAAGAACCCGTGATAGGTAAAATCCGTGAAGTAGAAACCTTTATTTTTTTTTACAATTATTATACAATGAAATACTCCATTATACATTGCTGCGGTTGTCCTTATGTTTTTTTCTTCCTTCTTTATGGAGCGAACGGAAGATTCATTAATTCCGTCATGCCGACCTACAGCCGCATAGCTTTTACCTTCCCTTAGCATGTCCAGAAGTTTAACTTTATCTGCCATAGATAGCATCTTCCGCTGCCTTTTGGGCCCTGCAAGGTGCTTTTGTCGCTCCAGAGCGTTTTGTCAACATTATGGGTTTTAGAGAAACTCGAAATTGCAAGAGAATTTGCACGTACATCATGTAAATTTGGCAAGCTGTTTTACGTACGTGTACATATTAAACTGCAACGTTATTGCCGCACAGGTAGAGAAGAAGCGGAGTGACTTTTTAGCCGATCAGAATGCAGAACACGATGCAAATCCGTGAAGTAGCGAAACCGTGAAAAGTAAACCACGTTATAGCGAGGGGTCGCTGTATCTCAAATCACCAACTGTGCGCTCAAAGCACACATATGGGAAGACGGGATATTCAAAAGTAAAGGGGGGGTGTGGGAGAGCATCTTTTCAGTCAGTCATTAGCACTGATCTGCTGCCAACATCGGCGTTATCTCCTCCGTCGTGATGCCGGGACGTGTTCCAATGGAGATGCAGCGTCTCGGCGCCCAGGGAGAACGGGTGAACTCACCTCCTCGTTGAGAACGATGTGACGGATAAGTGCGACGATGAGATCTAGGTCGATCTTGTCATCGTTGTCCAGTATCTTCAGCGCGCTGATGGTTCTGTCAGAGTATCTGGGAAAACAAAAAACAAGAGGATCGATGCTGCTGCTAGGCTGGAGTAATAAAAGCAAGGAACATAAACCATATTATTTTTAAGATTGCTTTAGTTTTCTGGTGTTTTCAACCCGTGAGAATTTTTTTTTGCTTTTTAGCTGTCACCGCAGTCATAAATTTGCAACCTGTAGCGGCTGCAATCGTGCATTTGCAAAAAGCATTTGCAGAGTCCTTGAATTTATTTGAATTGAATTTTTTTTCTGCCTCCTTCCAGTGACAAACAGATGTGAATTTTAGCCATCAATTCTTTTGTCACAGCAGCGTAACAGTTATAGCGTCAATAAACATGACTATAAATATAAATAGAGGCAATTAGAAGATAGCAAAAGACAGCAGAGTGACCAACAAAAACAACATCAAGGATAGGAATGGACAACAGAATGGGGGGAAAAACGACAGTAAGGGTGAAAATAGACACCCAAAACGACAACAACAATAAACAGAGTAACAATAGCAATGACAAAAATAAACAAAGATAAGCAGGAAGCGGATGGGCTGAGACCAGCAAGGATAAAAATAGACAACGGAATTGTCTATTTAATATTTGTCTTTTAATACTAATTCAAATACTTGGGTTTCTCGCAACTTTTTTTAGCTTTCACTACAAAGTCATACATTTTTTATAAAAAGATAAAGCCATCTGATGAAAAAGTGTGTATCTCACCAAGTTGAAGGTTTTTGGCCAAAACGTAGAAATTATTTAAGGTCGGTGTCTGGTGGTGAAAATTACTGAATAGGACGTGACTCTACAATATATATGTCAAATATACTGAAATCCAGCAACAGGTTTAAAAGATAAAGCAATTTAGTCAAAAAGTGTTTATCTCACCAAGTTGGACGTTTTTGGAACAAGTTTTAAATCACAAGGGAATTTGTTAAAAATGGTGTTTTGTGCTAAAATATGTTGAATAGAACTTGATTCTACACAAGATATGTCACATTTACTGAAATCCAGCCGGAGGTTTAAAGGATAAAGTGTTTTGGCCAAAATGTCTCACGAAGTTGAAAGATTTTGGCACAAGTTGTAAATAACATAACCTATGGCCGCCACAATTGTGAGTTTGTGGACTTTTTTTCCTGCCTCCTTCCAGATGTGAATTATTTCCCCCGTCACAGATCTGAATATGACAATTGCACGTCGCCTGTGATTGACAGCTAATTAGCTCCTCAAACCGATGCCAATGGCAGCGAGACAGTTGGCGTCTGCTGCGCGGTGTGGCAGGATTGTTATGATCCTCCACCATATTCTCAATCACCAGAGCGAAGAGATATTGAGATGCTGCGAGCGTTTCAGTCGTGACTAATGACAAACCCAGTGCAGCAGACACACTCCGAGTCAACATAAATAAAACCCCCGTCAGCGTTGACTTTGCTGCGGTGACTCAGGACGGTTTTCTGTGTTTTTCATACTTCATTTTTCAAGGTGTGGCATGAAATGTGTGTGGACGGATGTCCAGATTTGACGTCGCACATTGTTGGGGCGATGACACCGCTTTGAAAAACGGCGGCGATAACCCTTTCGTTCTGTACGCCGAGGCTAAAATAACAGCAGATATTTGAATTTCTCATCCTTTATGGCGCTGTTAAAACTTTAAACAGTTGCAGACACACACACACTTGTGAAAAAAAGTCGTCTTCCCAACCTGTCGCCCGTCAGGTTCCAGTCCCTTAATTGTATATTTATGTTCACATTTAACACAAAACACGAAGCTGAGCAGCACCTCCACCCACCCACTTCTCGTCAGCTCACCTTCCCTCCAGCGAGCGCGCAAACCTTGGCCATTCTGCTGTGTATTCGGCCTCCTTTGCCTGCTTCTCCTGGCTGATGTGGCGCCCCTGCGAAAAGGCTCTTTTCCAAGGAGGCCGCTGGTTCTGCTCCTTGGGAAAGTGCCTGTCGGAAACACGCCGATTGGCAAGTGTGAGACGCTGGATCTGTTTTTTCAGGTGGCTCTGGGTGAACTGACGTGGCCGTGGCTTCTTTTTCTACATGCGCTGAGAGATCGGCGCTGTTCTACCTGGTCATTTCCAAAACATCCTCCAGCAGGAACTCCTCCACCGGGAAAGTCAGGCCAGGGATGTGGATCATTGGACATCCGTCTGAAAGGAGAGAGGAATAGAACAACAGATCCAATGACAAATAAGATAAACTTTATTGATCCCCATAGAGGGAACCTTTTGTAACAGTTATAGTGTCAATGAAGCATCTTCAGCGTGCAGATGGTGCCGTCAAGAGTATCTGGAAAAACAAGAGGATCGATGCTGCTGCTATGCCGGAGTAATAAAAGCAAGGTACATAAACTAGATTATTTTCCAGATTGCTTTATTTTCTAGTGTTTCCAATCCATGCACTTAAGCTTTTTCCACGCCTGTTGAGAACATTTTTTTTTAGCGTTCACCATAAATTCATAAATTTGCAACCTGTAGCGTCCGCAGTCGCGCATTTGCAAAAAAGCATCCTTGAATTTATTTGAATTGAATTTTTTTTCTTCCTCCAGTCAATCTTTTGTCACAGCAGTGTAACAGTTATAGCGTCAATAAATATGACTATAAATATAAATAGAGGCAATTAGAAGATAGCAAAAGACAGCAGAGTGAACAACAACAACATCAAGGATAGGAATGGACAACAGAATGGGGGAAAAAAACGATAGTAAGGGTGAAAATAGACACCCAAAATGACAACAACAATAAACAGAGTAACAATAGCAATGACAAAAATAAACAAAGATAAGCAGGAAGCGGATGGGCTGAGACCAGCAAGGATAAAAATAGACAACGGAATTGTCTATTTAATAATTGTCTTTTAATACTAATTCAAATAGTTGGGTTTCTCGCAACTTTTTTTAGCTTTCACTACAGAGTCATACATTTTTTATAAAAAGATAAAGCCATCTGATGAAAAAGTGTGTATCTCGCCAGGTTGAAGGTTTTTGGCCGAAACGAAATCAAGGTTAGAAATGGACAACAGAACGGGGGGAAAAGGGACAGTAAGGGCAGAAAATAGACAACCAGTGCAAAAGCAATGACAAAAATAAACAAAAACAAGCGGGATGCGAATAGGCTGAGACAGAATTGTCTAATTAATACTAGTCTTAAATACGAACTCAAATACTTGGGTTCATTGCGGTAAAACACAGAAAAATCGTCCTCTTGAACGCTTGTTACCGAAATACATGGAGAACTTCTCGGCATTGAGCGTGGCGCTCATGAGGACGATCCTGAGGTCGTCTCGGGATTCGAGGAGGTCCTTCACGATCGTGAGGAGAACGTCCGACTGCAGGCTCCTCTCGTGGACCTCGTCCAAAACCAGGTGGCTGATGCTGGACAACAATCTGCGCGGGAAGGAGAGACGTTCAGATGGCTCTCATTCCTCCCTCCACCACCCACCATCATTTATTAAAGTACAACTATTATTTAAGTACCGTCATTAGCGGACCATTAGCCGCTACTTTATTCACAAGCTTTGAACACCGCAGCTTAACACCGCCAGCTGAGTAGCACAATAATGTGAACGGTAAATATTCATCTGCACGTTCCAGTGGAATTAGCGCTGCGTCCCGTCGCTGTTGATGGTTAAAATAAGCATGGCGCCCGGAGGACTGCTTTTAAGCAGACGGTGCTACTATTTTCAACTTTATCTATTGAAAGCTACTGATTGCCTGAAATTCAGTTCTCTCAAACAATTATTATTTGCAAGGCGTAGACTGCTTACATTTAGAGTCATGATGCCTTTTTGCTTTTGTTACAAGTTATGAAAATCCCAGATTTAAGAGCGGTATCGACTGTAATTTCCGGACTATGAGCCGCTACTTTTTTCACACGCTTAAACAACGATGCGGCTAATTTAGGGATTTTTAGGGGCTAACGAGCTTCACGCCGTAAAAACATTTAGCCCGGTCAAATTGGACCCGTGAAATGACCGTGAAATTCTGAGGCCGTTTAATTCCCACACAGAAGAAGACGACTTAATAGTTTTAGTGTGCAGGACGAAGACCAAGGCGCCAATTGGATGAAGTAGGACTGGAGCTGGGATGGAAAATGATGGATCCACTTGTCCTTGTTATTTATTATTCATCTTTTTCAACAGCCGTGTTACAGGTATTGTCTGGAAAAAAACATTTCCAGTGCGCATTTGTGGATGTTACCGGAATGTATTTCAGGGAAAAGTTGAAAACGAGGACACCCGCGGCCCATATACGTACACATATATTTATCTAGTTACTTTTAGCCGGTGTGGCTTATATCCAGGTGCACTAAATAGTCTGGAAATGACGGTAGTAATAGATGATTGGTGTTTTTCCCCCTCAACCGTGGTTACCCATCGCTCTCTCTTTCTCCCGCGACCGGTCGAGGCAGAAGGTTCTCGAACCTCGAAAGCTCGGCTCTCTCTGAGGTTTGCGCACCGGTAAAAGGCGATTGTGTGTTGGATCAAATGAACCGATCACCTCCACATGGTATTTCATGTTATTAATGCATTAATTCACATTTGTGCTCTTTGCTGTTCTCATACCACTGTTGGACGTTCCAATTACTGCAGTGTTACGAGTACAGGAAGATGGATTTTTCTTCGTTTTGATTTCGATCCATACAGAAAAGGCATATCCTCGATTTTCCATTTTAGACAAATGAGCTGAACGGCAGAGGAACCCTGATGTCATCGCATCGCCTCCAGTGCAGGGCAAACCGTCAACACTGATTTCATAGGGAGAGTTCCACTCATGCTGTTTATATATTGCTGTTCAGAATTCTTATTTTGAATGAGATTAGATCAGGAAACACTCTTCACAAAGCCCGACATACAATGCATAATGTGAATACAGTTTCCTGTGTTTGCTTTTTGGCTAGAACGTTGCTTTGTCTCTCTCCTGGAAAGGATTTCTGGACAGAGAACTTCATCTCTAATTTAACAGTTGGCCACCAAATCCAAACGCAGCCCGGAGGGGCCAGATGCGGACGTACAGAAGCCGCAGCTTAGTTTATGCCAAAAAACTCGCAGTGTTTTGCGAGTCGACCGGAGTCCCACAATGACTCACTTGGACCGTTACAGTTCTGGATGAGCGGGAAACAAAAACACAAAACAAAACCTGACACCCCCCCACCCCCACCCCCTTACTGTGTCTCCAAGTGAAGACACTTTAAAATGCAGGGAAGACTGCGCAGGGATGAGTCAACAGAGGCTGTTGTGTGTGTGTGTGTGAGTGTGTGAGTGTGTGTGTGTCAGTCTTCATTTTCTCTGCCTGCAAACGAGTGCTTCATGCACTGACCGTGGATTCGGCCACAAATCAATGGGGAGAATGCAAAGTGACGCAGGGAGAGGAGGAAGGACAGCTGGGACGGACACTCGCGGCAGGAGACGCCCCAAAAAAATAAAGATGTTCTGAGAAGAAAGAAAGATGGCGAGGAGGAAAGGTCGGAGAGAAACTCACGGGTCCGAGCGCAGCCATTGGAGGATGATGCCGGTTGTACAATACAGGATCGAGCCTTGTCTCCGGGGCAAGCGGCTGTTGAACGGAGAAACGAAAAACTCAGCACAAATCAATCGGAGGGTAAAATGAATGCAAATGTTGCCGGTAAAAGGGGGAGGATTGAGGAACATCTGAAGCTCAATGGCTCATCATCTCTTAATATTGATTCCATCGATAAAAAACTTCACAATCATTTTGATGTAATATGCCTTCACACATTCATCACGCTTCTCTGGAAACTGATTTCACTGACAGCTGAACAAAAATAAGAGCATCGCTGTGATATTCAGGAAGAGGAGACTGGCAGCAGTTGTCAAAAACACAGCAGGAGGGATGTAAAACATCGTGTTGACATCTTCACTTCGAGGTAAGAACGTTACTGCGACGTGTCCTTCTCATCAGCTGCAGGAGCTTCTACCGCGACGTAAAGAGTTCCTTTGTTCACAATGAGGAGCTGAAAATATCATATCGTCAATTTATTTTACAAAAGGTTCACGAAGACGCTGCGGCCCAGAAAAATCCACCGTTGTGAACTCAGGAAGAGTGACGAGACTGAAATAACGCATTCACGCCTTTAGCTGTGAGGCGGAAGCGCTATCCGCTGCTAACCCTGATACCATTCATACCCATTAAACTGATTGGGAGTGCAATAAATATTGATCCAAAATGTTTTCTTATGTTTTCCCGCGACGAGAGCGTTTGTTTAAAAAAAGGTTCCGACCTCCAACACCACTGGAGCGGTTTGGAGAAAATGTCCTCACCTCTGCAAGCGGATCTGGTAACCACAGGAATTCCCGTTGCCGACGCTCTCGGCCCTCTCGGCGGCCACGCGCTCCGCCACCTGAGCAGCACAAAGACGCACCATCAAGTGGAATCAGCGCTGCGTCCTGTCAGTATTGATGGTTAAAATAAGCACGGCGACTGCTTGGAAGCAGACGTCCTTTCTGTGATACCGGCGGGACGTCACTGTTTTCAACTTTGTCAAAACTACTGATACACTACTCACACACTTAATTTTAATTTATGGATTTTTTGGGGGGGGCTAGCGTGGTTCATGCCGACAAAATATACAGCCTGGTCATTTGGGACCAATGAAATGACCGTGATATTTGTTAGCGATCAGCTGGGGTAGGATGAAGTAGGATGAAGGATAGAAAATCGATGGATACTTTTATTTGAGTTATTTATTATTCATCTTTTTCATCAGCTGTTTTACAGCTACCCTTTGGGAAAAAAAGCATTTCCAGGACGTGTTTGTGGATGTTACCGGTATATATTTAATCAAAAATTAAAAAAAAATTGTTTCTGTGTAAGTATCTCATGTTACAACATGGATTATAAACATGTGCGGCTGATGTAAGTAGAAAAAGGAAAAAAAAAACACTTTGCCCAGTTTGTTGGGTGCTGGATCAAAAAAAGTCGACTGAATAGAGGTTTGAAAAAATCCGCAGATCAAAAGTGCTCCAAAAATAATATGTGCACACATGTCTCTGATAAGGACGTATGCTCGAAACATCATACGAGAATAAGCTTTTTGTACTATATGTAGAAAAATTATCTTTATTTTTTGGTGACTTTTCGGTGTGTGGATTTTTTCAAACCTCTATTCAGTCGGCTTATATAGGTACACATATATTTATTTAGTTATTTTTAGCCGGTGCGGCTTATATTCAGGTGCGCTCAAGAGTTCGGAAACAATGGTATTTAGATTTATGTTAAAACAGTGGTTCTTAACCTGGGTTCGATCGAACCCCAGGGGTTCGGTGGGTCAGTCTCAGGGGTTCGGCGGAGGTCAAGACACACATTGGTGATGACATCACTTGCTGCAGGTGATCACGCTACATAGCTCGGCCTATCCGTGCCGCGGGGATTTTGGCGCGCTCAGTTGTAGTAACTTGTGACTGTCGTGATGGTACGTCATGTGATTTCTTTCTTAATTTTTAATCCCTTCATACTAATTATGTTGGACAAAAAAAGAAAGCGGTCGGAATAATACGTACAATACGGATTCACATGTATGACGGAACTTGATTGGAATCGATGTCCTAACTGCATGATTTGGAATGACAAGATGAGCAATTCTAGTCCAGCACCGGCAAAACTAAGGGAAGGCTTCCTTCAGCTGCATGGAGATGGGAACTACAAGAACATAGCGCTTGCTGAATTCAAGGTGAAGGGAGCCAGATTCGATGAAAAGGCTACTCTGCCTGTTCTTTGTACCCATCGACGAAACGATCCTCGATCCAATAAAGAAGGGTTCGGTGAATGCGCGTGTAAAACAGGTGGGGTTCAGTACCTCCAACAAGGTTAAGAACCACTGTGTTAAAACAACTGAGAAAAAAAGAAGCAGCACAAAATGACCCATTTGAATCTATGACTTATAGCGCGGCGAGGTCCGAACGTCCGCACTCCGCTTACCGAGATGGCGCTGATGCGACGGGGCTGAGTGCAAATGACGCGGCACAGGGAGCCCATGCCGCGGCTGATGTGGTCGTCCAGGATGAACTGGGTGACCTGGGTGGTTTTCCCACAGCCCGTCTCTCCGCTCACAACCACGACGCGGTTGGAGTTGATCAGCTGCACCAACTCCTGAGGGGGGAAACGGAAACAAAACCACCCGCGCTTGAGGAAAATATCGACTCGGGAAGGAACGGACACGCCGTCAAGGGATCCGACAAAATCTATTGTGTGATTGTAGAGAGCAGAAAAAAATTTACCTCCTTCATCGAGTAAGACGGCAATTTTTCCCTGAATTTCTGTAGGTGAAAAAAAAAAGGACAAATATTAGTTTTGTTGGAACGGAGCTCGTGGAAAATGCGACTACTTCGATAAACCGGATATCTCGACACTCACCAGCATGTCCTTGTATCTCGGGTTTGACTTCTTGCTCTGCAGGTCGTTCTTTAAATCGTCGTCCAGCGACTTGTTTCTGATCACGTCCTGAAATAAGAAGTCCAGATCCTTGTCTTCCCTTCTCACTTTGTCCTTCTCCACCTGCTGTGGCTCCGGCTCGTCTTCGTCCCACACATCCGGGATCTCGTCTTTGACATTCGCCTTCGAGGAGTGACTGACAAATGATAACGAAGCCTATCAGTAAAACCGAGCCGCCGCGGAAAGACTGCAACTACTTTCCGACATCTGTCGTTTACCATTGCGATTTGTCGCGGCCCCTCTCGTCAATATCTTCCTCCTCGTCCTCAGATTTGATGTTCTCCTCGTTGGGCAAATCCCCGTCAAAGTAGCTGCGTATTTATTCCGGAACATATTGAGTGAGTCGGCGAGCAGATCTTGGAAGGAAAAGCTGTGAAGGATTTCTCACCAGTGGCTACTATGATGAGCAGCTTTGTGCCGGTCGCTCCCCCTGCCTCCCCTCCACGGGCCGGGCAGATCATTCTGGACGGAGTTAAGCAGCTTGGTGATGTGCTGCTCTCTCGACTCGTCCATCTGGACCAGTGCTCGCTGCGAAGACCCGAGAGAATATTGAGGGCCTAGAATATCGCATTGTTGTCGTCAAAACGTGTTGCGATGTTTTAGCTATAACAGCCGTTCGCTTAACTTCCTTGGTTGCCTTGGAGGATTGAGCGACATTTACGGTTCAGCCCTTCAGGACTTTGTCATGCCAGAATAAAATTGATATATATACATATACATATATATGTAGTCAGGTGTTCTCCCAATTGGAAATCATGGAGGGGTCTAAAATTTCCATCGTTGGAGCATTTGCACTGTGAGAGACAGAATTGAAAAAAAAAACAAACATCGGAAATCACATTGTATGATTTTTTTAAACAATATAATAATAATTTATTTTTTATTTAGTCCCGTGGGGAACATGGTTCTCTGCAGTTAATCCATCATGGATGCACCATGAGCAGTAGGCTGCCATCCACCAGCGCCAGGGGAGCAGTTGGGGGTTCAGTGTCTTGCTCAACAACACTGACACACTAGGAGGAGCCAGGAATCGAACCAGGAATGTTCGGTTCTCCTGTGCCACGCCGCCTCCAAACAATTGAAGCTGGAAAGGACAACAGAGCAATTGCAAAGCGGCTTGGTGAAAAAAAAAAAAACAACTATTGGAGCCATTGTCAGAAAATGGAAGAGGCTACTGATGACTGTCAATGTCCCTCAGAATGGGTTAGAAGATCCCCACAGAAGATCTCTCCTCGTGGGGTATCGATGATCCTAAGAAAGGTGAAGTATCAGCCTAGAACGACATGAGGGGAGTTGGTCAATGACCTGAAGACAAGTGGGACCACCGTTTCCAAATTTTCTCCAAGGTCCGAAGGACTCGTTGAAGAAAGGGTGAACGGGGCCATGTATTGTGAGATATTGGGCGAAAACCTCCTTCCCACAGTCAGAACATTGAAGACGGGTCCAACATGACAATGATCCGAAGCATACAGCCAGGAAAACCAAGGAGTGTCTCCAAAATCAGACAATGTGATTTTCTGGATTTTGATTTCTCATTCTGTCTCTCATAGTTGAAGTGTAGCTATGATGAAAATTTCAGGCCTCTATCATCTTTTTAAGTGGGAGAACTTGCACAATAAATAAGTTTTTGCCCCACTGTGTGTGTGTGTATGTGTATGTGTGAGTATACACGTACACACACACACACACACACACACACACACACACACACACACACACATATAGGTCTTTCTTTATATTAATCTTTTTTTTATTAATCTTATTCTTTGATGTTCAAAATTTGTTTATGTTACTCCATGTACCCCTCCATTGCCCCTCAAGGACACTAATTTATCCTTTATAATTCTCTCTAGGGGAAATTGCCAGGGGAGCAGTTAGGGGTTCAGTGTCTTGCTCAACAACACTTCGACACACTAGGAGGAGCCGGGAATCGAAGTGTTGTTCAAAATTCAAAAGAATGTTTTTTCTGATTCTGATTTGAGAGATTTTTGCAGGATTTCAGCCCACAGTTTCCCCCCTGGACACCACTGCACAAGAACCCTCTGCATTTACAGCATCAACCATGCCTTCAGCAGACATGGACAATAACAACCTCCTTACAACGCAAACATGCAAAGAAAACATTTTCTTTTGCAGCCATATATCATGCACGTCCGATTCAATGATCACTGATACATGATATCTACTTTATTTCACACATAAGATTTGACAATGTATGTGTGTCACAGTTCCCCCCAGACGCCATGTGACCTGCCTGCTTTACGGGCATCACACGGGTACCTGGGTACCACCCACAGCAAGCACGCCGGTCTGGACCGAAAACACCTGAGCGGAGAACAGACTCGTCCTGCCAAAGAGGCCGGGGTTGCACGAGATCTCACACAACAGCGTGTTGATATTTGCCATCTTTAATCAAGTGATGTACTGGTGGCGGCAGCATATCATCTCCAGGCAGGAAGACAGTTTCTTCAATCTCGTAACTACACAGCTATTGGTTTCATTTTCAGTACGCGAAAAGGTCTCACAGCTATATGATCCCTGGTTGGATTTCGATATGGGGCCTTTCTGTTTGGAGTCGCCATGTCCTCTCAGTGCCTGCGTGGATTTCCTTCCACCGTCCACAAACATGCAGGTTTTTTTATAATATATAGAATGATCGATCCATCCATTGTCTACTGCTTATCCTACTAAGGGTTGCAGGGGATGCTGGAGATTAAAACATACATTCACCCTCTTATTCACAAAGCCGTACAATATCGGGTCTCCACTGAATCTCCTGCTTGTTTTTGGACAGCAGGAGGAACCCTGAGGAACCCTGCAGGAGGAACCCTGAGGAACCCCACACAGACTCAGGGAGAACACGGGAGACTCCGCACAGAAAGATCCCTGTGGGAATCCAACCAGGGACCTTCTCGCTGTGAGGCTGACGCATTAACCCCTGCATCGCCCTATCTGCATGTAGATACATGTATTATATTAATGATTTAAGGTGAAAGGTGTATAAGACAGTGGTTAGACCAGCGATGTATGATCTGGAAGAAAAGACAGGAGGCAGAGCTGAAGGTTGCCGAGCCGAAGGTCGCGCAGATGAGGATTTTGAGGTTCTCTTTAGGAGTGACCAGCATGGATAGGATAAGAAATGAGTCCATCAGAGGGACGGCACATGTTAGATGTTTTGGAGAAAAGGTCAGGGAAGCCAGACTGAGATGGTTGGGGATAGTAAATATATTGGTAGACAGATGCTGGAACTGGAGATCTAAAGGAAGACCCAAGAGAGGATTTATGGACGTAGTGAATTGGTGTGAGAGAGGAGGATATAGAGAATAGATGGCTTAGATGGAGAAGGTGGACTTGCTGCATGACCCCCGAAGGGAAAAGCTTAAAAGTAAAGAAGAGAGTTATAACTTACGGTGTTATTTACTGAGGGGAACAGGTGAATTAAGTGTAACACTCTGAATCCTTGAATTACCACAACTATACCTGAATGTTTATATTGTTATCCTTGTTCGTTTGCTTTCCTCGAAGGGTGGGAAACCTTCAACAACCACTGCACTGACTTCGTTCATAGCCTGATGCATGAAAAACGATTAAAAATCGAATTTAAAGAGCGGCTTACCGACGACTTTTCCGCCTGTTTCTTCTTCGTCGCCCCGAACGATGCGTACCACAGGCCGATGTCCCGGCCCCTCAGGTGGGATGGATGCCGGTCCCGCGGTCTGCCGCCTCCCTGGTCCTGGTCCTGGTCCTTGTCCTTGTAACCGCAGCCCCACGACCCTCCTCCTCCCCCTCCACCTCTGTCCCAGCGTTCTCTGCCGCCATCCGAATACCCTCTCCCTCCCCTTCGGCCCCTCCAGCCCCCTCCGCCGCCGTATCCAGAACTCATCCCCGCAGTGTGCGGACGGATTCGGTCGGGATGTTGCGTTTAGCTAGAGAACGCCGCAACTTCCGGTAGCTAGCGCCTCAGAAGAAGCTGGCAAAGAACGTTAAAACCCGGCCGGCTCGAAATCGCACCGGAGAACCGGTATCTCAACAAATACAAGCACAACTAAAACGATGTCCTGCTAAATTCCTCTTTTTGAAAAAAAGACGTTGAGGGAGGCTGCGGTGAAACAGCCGGTGGCTCATCACTTGACGCTAGCAGCTAGCCCGTCCGGCTCGTCGCAGAAAGATGGCGTCACGGAATAACCCCTACCCAGCCGCGCATGCGCCGGAGCGCCCGCCACTTGCCTCGCCCCTTTCCGGCTGCAACGCTGCTCGGCGGGCGCGTAATAAATAACGAAATGCGATTTTTTTTTTTTGTCAGATTTTTAACTCTTTTACGAGACCAATTTCAGCCCAGAAAACTTGTTTGTGTTATCAAATTGAATTTATTTTGCAAAAAAAACCCAGCAAAAAATAGTGGACTATTTTGGTCAAGTTTCAAGTAATCATGCCCTGTGAATGGTTTTGCCAAGATTTAACAATGATGAGTGGTAGTCTTTTAAAGTTTGACTGAGAAGTTAGACAAGCATGCTTTTTAAAGATGCTTGCACAGGGTTTAATGACCAACGGCCTGTTTACACACATCCCTTCACACTATCTCGCTTCGCTGTGGACAGCAAAGTAAGAGTTTCATTGTATAGGGTAACACATTTCCTGACTGGACACGTGACAATAAACAATTTTAATCTTCAGTCTTCAAAGCAGGGAACAAATTCAAGTTTTGCGTCGCTCCAAGTGATCTACTAAGAAATACTAGAACTCAGGTGACCAAATCAAAACACTACACATGCATTGGTTAACATCAACCAGCTGCACCTCTGCTGCATACAGAAAAATCAATTGTTTGGCTAGCATAGAAACTAGCTAGAAACTCCGCTGAAACCAAGACACTGTCTGTGTCCACTTTGGTTTTGCTATCTGATCTCTCAAATCATCAGTCTGCATCTCGACCCATCAATCCTGGATTATGATTATTCCTGACAAGTTTCCACACTGTTTCCTGCAAACACCTGTGCAACTGGTGTCATGCGGTGTGGCACTGACCTAATCACAATCATATTTACAAACACATGAACCCCACAGAGTAGCTTATTCACCTCTTGACTTGCTAGCTCTAATTTGCTGTTTCTAAATTCTGCAGCCGAGGAGCCGTAAGAAGAATCCCTGGAATCACGAACGCCCCCGACGATGAGGCAGGAGAACTGTGTGCCTCTCTTGGTGGCTCTTCGCAGACGTTTTATGATCGCTCAGCATAAGAAACTAGTAACACACATGCAGTTGTTGACAAAAAACACTGCTGATTGGAAATGTAGTTCATATAGTAAAAGTGTTTAAATAAGAGACAGCAATGGGGTGTTAGTGCAGAGCACGTCAGCAGTCAGCCGTTATTGCGTGATATACGTTGAGGCTCGACAGTCGGCGGCCTCACCGCACGTATCTTTTCAGTATTTGAACAGTGGATGGGAAAATCCAGCGATTTTGAATTAAAAAAAAAAACAATCTAAAACTGGTGAAGTTAAAGGAAAAATATTCATAGAGCAAATCACCGATAAGCATTTGATTCTTTTCTTCATTTCACATTTTTTTTCTTTCCAAGATTGGCAACAGCACTGTATGCACTTATTCTTTCATGGTTACCGAGGAGTAATCATTACAATCATCATGATTGAGTGACTTAATCCGAACAATACGAGGTATATCGGTGTATTTCTGTTTTGTACATCAAGCATACACATTTTCATTGAGTGACATCATCGTTGTCCGTCAGACTTATTCATTTATCAACTTGCAAGATGAGATAAATATCTTGAATAACAGTACATTTAAATCATTTTGGCCTAGTTGACATTTGAGGCCAAATAGCAGTACTTGCATGTGTTTAGCTAAAGGTCAGAACATTGTTTACATAATAATGCTCAGGAACCCGAGTCTAATCCATTCAGATTTAATGGAGCCGGTTAATATGTCATACATTTTATTCTGATGTTCATGCCTGTTTTTATTTTATTTGATTTTATTCAAATCCAACAGGGACAGATTTTCTGCTTACAGCCCTAATTTTGGGTGGATATGCCCACAAACACAGATCACGAGGGCGGGTATGGAAGCTCCCCACGTGTCTCCTCTGCAAATTCAATCCAGTGCAAATCAGAATTGTTGTAAATTGTACTTACTATGTCACTGCTAAACAGGCGCTGTCCAGTCCAAAGGTTTATTCCAGAGACATCAACGATACACTAATGAAGTCTCTTCACTTAATTACGTTGATACCCATTTGTATTGCTAGTCCATTTGATATCTGTCCAAGTGTAACGAAATAAAAGATCTGGGTTTAAACCCTCGATTTTGCGCAGACTTTGCAGGGCTTGTACATTCATCATCCTAAACATTGTGACTACTGGCTGGTGAAATTCATAGCATTGATTATCTTGTTATAATGGTACCTGTGGGCTGGGGGGCAGGTAGGGGACGTATCACGCGGCAAGCCGTCATTTTGGTCATAAAAGGCGATGAAGCATTGGGGCGTCAGTGACTTTGCCAAGGCATCGGTGAGCATCGCCCAAATTGCAGCCCATGCAGGGAGGTCCCAGTTTGCTGCAGACAGGATTTACCAAAAGTGTAAGGAAAAGAAGTGTCAGTTCAGACTTCTCCCACTCGGTCATTTGTCCCCAATTAAAAGACACACGTGTTGGCATAATCACACCAAGAACCACACATCTATAAATAAACGCTACATCCGTGTCCGGCGATACCAGCCAAGGCACTAATTGCCGGAAAGGTTAACCTTGCCGGAAAGGCGGCGCATCGGTGGTTGCCATGTGGCCGCACAGCCAAGGTCAGGGTGTCCACGCCGACCCCTGTTCACAACCGCAAGCACCGACAGTTTGCGTGTCGGCGGACCACAGAGCAACCGAGGAAGGTGACCCGGTCTGATGAGTCACATATTCTTTGCCAGGTACATGTGCGTCCCTTACCTGGGGGCAAAACAGGACGAGGGTGCATGATGGGAAAAGGGCAAGTGAGGGGGAGGTGGTGCGATGCATCGGGCGGCGTCGCGTCTCCAAACCCATGTCTTGCCGGTCGTGCAGATGCTCCTCGGAGACCTCCCACCGACCCTGACGCTGTTGCAAGATAAGTACATCCATACCAGTTGGCTCTTTCGGTCCAAAACGGTTTGAGAAACATAACCAGGAGTTGCTTCGTCCTGCAAAATCCCACATCTCAGCACAAGCAAGGTGCTTCCAATCCGCCGAGCCCCCCCGGCCCGCAGCTTGGACTTCCTAAAGGACGCGCAGCTGGTAAATACGACACAAGCATAGCGGCTTCAAGCCCCGAAACGTCTTGAAGCTGAGGAGGACCCTTAAGTCTTCCTGTTTAATTGTTCCAGCGCGACCTTCAAAACTCCAAGACGACTTCAAGCCTGACCTGAAGGAACCAAAAATAGCATCGCCTGCCCCAAACCTCCTTTTGAGAGAAAATATGCGCTGTCAAGTTTAATTGCTGCGGCCGGCTCATCCTGCTTACAGAACGCTTCCAGAGTGACCTGCTGTCTGGGCCTTAAAGGTTAGAGCCCAATGAAAAAGATCCGGCGTGACTGATGCGGAGTACAACCACTCAAGGGTTGCTGGCTTTCCTGGCGAATATCATTTATATGCCCTTTTTAATTGAAATAGAGCCTATTTGTCTGATTTTGTACCAAAATGTAAAGTCAGCAAAGCTAAAGCTATACTATCCTGCTGCTAGTGGAGATATATAATACTGCATTGTACTGACTTCCTACACAAGACTGCACTGGATTTGCGTGAAAACAAAAACCCAGCGCTGAAGTGGGCGACGGGCTCGTACCGTTCGAATCAACATCTTTTATTTTTCAGTTTTCTGTATATGGTGGTGGTTGATTATTACAGTGCTCCATCAACCCTCACACACACACACACACACACACACACACACATTGAGTGCTTGTATTTGGATGTTCCCACTCATCAAAACTTGATTGCACTTGTTTTGAATTAGCTTAGCAGAGGATGTGGTTGTTCCACACTCTCCCCTCCCCACTCTTTTATCACAAAGAAGAAGATGGAAAAAAAAAAAACAATATGCTCCAAATTAGAAATCCAAAGATGGAGGCGCATTCGTCCCTGTTCTGATAAAATATCCTCCCTCCCTCTGCTTGCGTCCAAACCGGTTAACAGACGATCTGCTTCATCGGGTGGTGAAATGAAAATATGTGCTAATTTGCATTGATTTAAGGGAAAATCCTGCGTCAACAAAAGCAGAACTCGGGGAAATATTAGTATTTCTGTGGATTTATTGCGCAAAAACAAGGTGCAACTCTTGGTTTGACGTCAATCAAGAAGGAGGGGAATCAACCTTAAACTCACCTGTCAACCTCGTGGTCACGCTCCAAAGCTTTTCCTTGTTACTTACATATTCTCGTCTCCACGTCAGTTGTTCCCACGGCTCCTCGGCTTTGGTTTCCATTTAGACGCTGCGGCGTTGAGGATATTTCAACATATAGCAGACGCCGGTCAGAAGTCGTCATTTTGAAGAAAAGGACTGATAAGTGGCGCAGCCTTTCATCATCCACTGCGATCTTTAGTTATCATCTTTTCTCAGGAAATATCTCACTTCCCCGTTTCTCCGCTCTCCTGTCGGAAATCCAGTGTCTAAAGAGCCGACACGGAAAAAAAAATTAAATTAAGAGACGTAAAAAAATGCAAAATCTGACGAGGCCGGTGGATTCCCAGTGATTTTAAATCGGATCCTGACGTATAAACACCAAGAGACTTTTTAATTTATTGTATTGTAGTTATTCAGGAGGCCATTTATCGCCACGGTTCTGCAATGAAGACTTGCTTCGATTATGTGTGAGAGCAGCTGGTCGACGCCACCGATGTCACGATTCTAACCGACATGCGGGGAAAAAAAAAACAAATAGAAAACATTTGAATCCGGGATGATTTTGTTGGAGTTGAACTCCATCTGTTGGGTCGGAGGAATGAACGCGTCCCGCGTCGTTTACGGCTGAAATGGCTTCTGTTCGCTTTTAAAAGCACGACCTTGGACGTAACTTTGATTCATGTGGTCTTTTTTTTTTTTTTTTTTTCCCCTTTTTCTTTTCCCGTATAGGTTTTTTCGCCACGAGAACAGGAAATGGAGGCGCAGCGCAATCTCGTTGGAGGCGGTTTTGTGGTATGAATCTTTAATGAAGTAATTTTTCAGGGGGATGGGACACGCCGCAGCAGATGAAGAGGACTCGCCGAGGACAATTCAAAAGCCTGAAAATGAAATCCTGTACTGTGGGAGATGATCAACTCTGCTAGGAACTGACATTTTAAAAAAGAAACACCACAAAACGGACTCGAATGAAATATATAATGTTAAAGTTTTTCTCTTGTTTTTCCGCAGGTGCCGGTGGGTGTTATCAATAATAGATTTGCTGACTTTGCCTCCGTCTTTCCTCAGATAAAACATTCACAGTCAACGCAACCCTTTGGAAATGACACTGAAATAACACGATTGGATTCCAGGCTCAGTATTAGAGAATCGGAGACTGGTCATTGATTGGCTGGAGAACGGAGGCCGGCGAGCGCGGAGGCCATCCTCGAAGCGTACATTCAAATATCTTATTCAAAATGGCGCAGAACGCACAATCCTTCACACCAGGCTACGCTAATCAAGTTCTCCCTCTCTTATTTCATTGGCCCAACACTGATTGTGTAATAGAACGTAGAACCGCGCTATCATTGAAGTAAGAACACATTCATATAGAGCAGCGGTTCCCAACCCCCGGGCGGCAGACCGGTGCCGGCCTGTAGGTCGTTTGAAGAAATTACTGACATGGTTTTCGTTTCATTTATTATCTGAGTCTTCTACTTCCTTTCCTTCGGGCTCTTCCCTTCAGAGGTTTCCAAGGCGAACAACCTTCTCCATCTAACCCTATTTCCTCGCACCCTCTCACACCGACTAACTTCTCACTACGTCCATGAATCTTCCCTTTGGTCTTCCTCCAGACCTCCAATTCCAGCATCCGTCTACCAATATGTTCACTCTCCCTCCTCCGTCCGTGACCCAACCATCTCTGACCTTCTCTCCAAAATACCTAACATGTGCTGCTCCTCTGATGGACTCGTTCCAGAGCCTATCCATCCTGGTCACTCCCAAAGAGAACCTCAGCGCCTTCATCTCTGCGACCTCCAGTTCTGCTTCCTGTCTTTTGGTCATTGTCGCTGTTTCTAGTCCATACAGCATGGCTGGTCTCACCACTGTCTCCTCCCCCTTCCTTTCCTTCTGGCTGATAGTCTTGTATCACCCCTGACACTTTTCCAACCTGCTTGAACCTGTTTCTTCACCTCTTCTCCACAGTGTCCTACACTCTGGACAGTTGACCCTAAGTACCCCAAATCCTCCAACTTCTTGATCTCCATTCCTTGTAGCCTCACCGTTGCACCCGGGTTCCTCTCATTCACACACATATACTCGGTCTTGCTGCGACTGACTTCATTCCTCTCCTGTCCAGAGCATACCTCCACCTGTCTAGACCTTCCTCAACCTGTTCCTTGTTCTCATTACAGATCACAGTGTCATCTGCAAACATCATAGTCCATGGAGATTCCTGTCGAACCTCATTTGCAGCCTGTCCATCACCAGTGCAAACAAGAAGGGGCTCCGAGTTGATCCCTGATGAAGTCCCACCTCCACCTTGAACTTCTCTGTTACACCCACGGCACACCTCAGCACTGTCTCATGGCAAGCATACGTGTCCTGCTCCAGTTTCACATACTTCTTTGCCACTCCAGACTTCCTCATACAATACCAGAGCTCCTTTGTCGGCACCTATGCTTTTTCTAGGTCTACAAAAGCGCAACGCAGCTCCCTCTGATCTTCTCTACTTCATTTATTATCCGAGTCGGAACAATGTTTTATTTTAAAAAATGACCAAAGTCTTTCCTTTACATCTATCTATGACTCACTCTTGATGCATATCAAGATGCTTGTCTTGGTCACGCAATACATTAACGCTCTTATCAAACCCACAAGCTTGCAAAATGAGTAAAAACGGACGTCTTTGGAAAGTTTCTTTGCAAAGGGGAAAAGCCCAGGGAGGAGACAGAAGAAGATTCTATAATACTTCTATAATACCTACTTCAAATATGGATTCATCTCGACACGTATCGGGCCTGCTCTGCATAATATGTGGCGACCGGCTCTCCAAAAAAGCCTTCAATACTGCTTCGCCAATTACAGACCAAGCACCCTGCATTAAAAAAACAAGCCTTAGGAGTATTTGGAAAGAAAAAAGCGGGAATATTTATATATCAATATTAACATGTATTTATCGGCCACACCTTAAAGGCCTGTTTGTAAAAATATTGTCGGACATTAAACCGGTCCGTGGCGCAAAAAAGGTTGGGGATCGCTGATATAGAGGACACACACAGGGTGAGGACCTTTGGCAGCTGTTTCCACTAACTATTAACCTCTGAATCCCTGCGGGCGAAGCAGAACGCAGCGACACACAGCACGGCGCTCACACACACACACACACACACACACACACACACACACACACACAGGAGGATGAGCCGGACGCATAGGTCAGGTGAACCCTCCCCTCACAGCTGAGTCATCCGTGACGTCGTCGGCAGCCGGAGCGACGAATCCGGCCCCGACTTCTGTGTCGTCTCCAGCCTTGGCAGCGACGCTGACGCTGGGCTATAATCCTTATTTTAGTTTTGTCTCCGCCGCCCATCTTCATTTGGCAGCGCTTCTCCAGCTCTTATTCACTCCAGCCTGATACTATTACCGCTGCTCTCTGGCAGTCTTATCTCGCTCGAGTGCTCGACTGCAGGGGATCTCCGAGGGGACGGGGGGGGGGGGGTCCGGCACCCTCTGGGGCCCGGCGACACCAGCGGATGAAATTATAAGATAAATGAGCAGAAATAGCTTATTTCAGCTAAAATAAAATAAACGCGATCGCAGAAATGGCAAAATCGATTCGTTACGTTTGGAAGAGTTCGGACGGCACGATCGAGCGTTCGAACGCCCTCCTTCACGTCTACGGCACTTTTATTCTTCGGATAAAGGGACGGAAAGCTGCGGGATCCACCGCGCTGCAGGAAGGAGATGTTGATGCTTCTGCAAGAGGAAGTCATATCGCAAGAAAAAAGAAAAAAAAAAAAACAATCACTTTGAGTCACCTGTCAGAACTGTTACCATGGCGACAAGAGAGAAGTAGTTTTTAAACGATGAAAAGGTTTCTCTTCAAATCTCCTTCTGTCTTCTCACTCCTGCTTTCTGTAGGCCTCATTGAGCAGCTGGATCTCCTCGCGGTAGCCCGAGCTCCCCTGCGTCTGTCGACGGCTGTTCTGCCGATGGGCCTCCACGGTGTCGGGTATGGAGATGTTGATGGTCTCCGCCTCCGGGTTTCCGCCGGTGGGGATCAGCAGAGAGTAGGACGCCGTCTCTCCCAGGTCACAGGAGACGAAACGGTTCTCTCTTCGGGAGTAACGCAGCGACGGCGAACGGGCGTGAGTCGAGGACTGGCTGATGTTGGAGATGATGGAGACGCTGTCCATCGCCTCCTCGTTGTCACAGATCTCCAGGACCTCCAGGTGGATCTTGACGTTGGTGTCCCCCACGCCGCCCCCTATCCCCACCCCGATCTCCGCGCCCATCCCGAAGCCGCTGACGTTCACGTCCCCGGTCTGACCTCCTGATGTGGACTCATCTGCGCTGGGTTCGTGGCCGACGGATTTGGAACGGTAAACTTCTACCTGGAAGGCGGGTGACATCATCGCATCGTCAGGCGAGCGGCTTCCGGATGACAACCGCGGCGTCAGAACACCAGCTAAAACGCCGTTACCTTTTTGGCGTTGGTGGGGGAGATTTTGCGTCCGTCGCTGCTGACCTCGTAGGTGGAGAGCGAGAGGGTCTTTCCCGTGGGAGCCTGCAGAGATACGGTGCCTTGGAATGCACAAAGAGGGATTGACAGACCGCCCGATGGCCGCTACGTGGAGAAAAACAAATAGAATACAATCAGAAAAGACGGCATTAGCCGAAGTAATGACGTCTTCGTGCTAAAAACTTGCAAAAACGCCTCTGAAAAACAGTTTCGGCTAACTTGCACGAGCGCCAGTTAGACGCTCTGCAGGATGAGGAGCCGCCGGACGATAATAAGTCGACGTTTACCCCGATAATATCCTCAACTTTATTGAATTCAAGTCAACAACATGATAAGCAAATAGGTTTTGGCGAAAAACCACTAAGCTATTATTGTAGCATTTAAGCAATTAGCATGCAGCTATTAGCGCTGCTGATATCAGTGGTACGAGATCAATAGTGCCGGTTCCTCCAACCCTCGAACGCCGTCTGTCTATCGCACTCTCTCGATCCACCCCGACCGGTCGAGGCCATCGAAGAACCTGCTCCTGGAGGACTGTCAGGTTTCTGCAGATCATCCTCGAGAATGTCGGTCCAGACCTGCTCTGCAGGGAAAATGGGTTGTGATTTTTGCGCCGCATAAATAAAACCTGGCACCGATATCGCTGCAGCCTGCATCGCATCTACTTTGCATGTTTCATGCATTTAGGCGTAAATAGAAAATGAAAGATCCCGAGGAGGCAACAGCGCTGCTAACGCTAAACCCCACACCTCACATTGAGATAAGATAAGATTATATTGATCCCCATAGGGGAAATTTGTTTGCCACAGCAGTGCAACAATAACAATATTAACAAATATGAATGTAAATATAAATTGATGCCACTTTACATGGTGATTTTAAGATGGAGAGAAGTACTGCGGGTTTGTGTTGTTATTGAAAACCTGATCTTAAAATGATATCCAGAGTGGATAAAAGCATCAGTTTGATTCCTCTCAGATTTATTGGCTTACAGCACAAGGGGGAAAAATGGATTACTGTGTCGGCAGCTGTGAGGTCCTCGCTTGGAAACCAATTTGCTTTCTGAACCGATATTTAACCTCCGATCGCCGTTCCGTTCCACGTCACACTCCTGCAATACGATCTCATGGTGGGATGGGATTTTCGGTTACCGAGAAACGCGAGCAGGCCTCCGATCTGAGGCGAAGGATACGCCTCAGAGACGGGCGTGCGGGGAAATGTGCAAATGAAGAAAAGGAGTGATGTAAAAAGACAATATGACACCCGAGAGAACAGAACATCCTGCGTCCGGCTCCTGAATCCCAGGAGATCCGTGCAAACACCGGGCGGGCCGGGGGAAGCCGACCGGCAAATGGGTTTTTTTGTATTTTGGCGAGAATAAATATCCCACTTCGCATCACTTGTTTGCGTGTCTGCCCGTGGGATTCTGCTTTAAGTGGACAGCGGCGGCGGCGTGCGTTTTCTCGACCTGATGTGTTTGTGGGATTGACAGCATGACTGACAGCGGAAAAAGCTGTGAGATGATCCGCCACGGCTCGGGCTGCACCCGTATGAGGGTGAAGTTCGGAGTTAGCTTAGCTCATTGCAACGCACCGCGTTGTTGACGAGAAAAGCACCAAACCGGCGAGGCTCCAACCAAGCAGGAGCCTATTTTGCATTCCCGGTTCAGAGATCGTCCGATCCCCAACGCTAACGAAGCTCACATAATAACCCCACCGACAGCGGTTTGCTGAAAATAAAACGTTGCTGCTGATCAAATAAATCCGACCCCATCAATGAGCCCTTTTAAGATATAAAATCACAGCGCTTGGATTTTTCCCGTCGCTTCCGACGCTTCATAAACGCGGGCCTGTGTCACCATGGAGTGATTAAAAAAAAAAAAAAAGACTATTGTTGACAGAGGAAGGGAGTCTTGTGGCGAAGCAGCGGGGAGACTGGCTGGGCTCATTACGTCCTTTAAATTATTTAGATAACTCCGGCGTAATGGTTTGATTGGAACTGTGACGCACAGGAGAAACAAAGAGGATATCAATGTATCATCCTGCCTGACTCCGGCTATTTTCTCCTCAGTCCTTGAATCATTGTGAATGAAAGTGGAAGAGAGCGAGAGCGAGAGAAAGGCAGCGCTGCAACATGTAGCTGAAAGACGCTCTGAGAAATAAATCAAATAATGAACCCGTTTGTGCGGAAAGCGCATGAGTGTGTGTGTGTCGTGCATCAGCCACAAAATAAAAACGATTCAATGTTGAACGCGTATAATGTCTTTTTAGCAAAAGACAAGACTGTGCGACCCCCCCCCCCCCCGGCCTAATCAGTGATTAAAACTGGATTCCTCAATTTTTGCATCTTTTCTTCCGAGAGTTAGGCGCCGTTCCGCTTTACTACATCCGAACGCACATCGAATTTCCATTTCACCTCGGGGGGGGAGGAGGACTGGCAAATACGCCCGCAGACGTGGGCTCGCTAACAAAGGCCGTAAAGTCACAGGGAGGGTAAAGATGTCTTGAGGAAGTAATTCTGCGTCTCGCTGTGGACGGTGAAGAGCAAACAACGGTTAAAGATATCTGGCCTGCTAATGAGGCGCAGCACAGCAAAGGAGGACCATAAATCAAACATCACATTCCTTTTTTTTTTGGTTTGATCTCGCTCCAATATATGCGAGTAGAAGGCAGGTGGCAGATCTCTGTTTTTTATTTTAGATATAATGTCTATATATTAACTAAATATCTGTGTGTGTGTTTATATGTGCGTGTGTCTTAAATCATACATGCAGTGTTAGACTGCAAATACATTCTGTAATTACTCACATCTACTGTGACCCCAATCGATGAGTAAGGTAAGCAGGAGAGAAGCGGGACACACACACACACACACACACACACACACACACACACACACACACACAAGAGAGTAGTGAGCTTGTAAGACTTATGCATGATGCAAAGTGAGTGCCAAAGCCAATCTGTTGATGCATGCTCCAAGGATTTTCCACCCTCTGGTGATTTTCAAACACAAACATTTCTGACTTGTAAGCGCAGCGCAGACGGGGAGGAAGTGAGGCCGAGTGTATTATGCATGCGTTTGTGAGCGTGCACATGAAAGCATGTATGTTTTAGCATCTGTTCATGACTGGGTCTGATTTGTGAAGATTTGTGTCTTAAACCAAATGAGCGTGATGAACGTCTCCACGTCACGTTCAGAAGTAAAGCCTGATGTGCCGTTGTTTATTCTAATGTTTTTTTTTAAGATAAGATAAACTTTATTGATCCCCATTGGGGAAATTCTTTTGTCACAGCGGCCAGCAGTTATAGTGTCAATAAATATAAATAGAGACGATTAGAAGATAGCAAAAGACATCCACAAATAAATAGATAGCAAAGAGAACAACAACAACAAGGATAAGAATGAACAACAGAATGGGAAAAATAAGACAGTAATAGATAAGATAAGATAAACTTCATTGATCCCCATAGGGGATATTCCTTTGTCACAGCAGCCTAACAGTTATGATGTCAAAAAAAAGGAAAATAAATATAAATAGAGAGACAGAAGATAGCAAGACATCCACGAATAAATAGACAGCGGCAACAGGGATAATAATGGACGACATAAAGGAACAAGAAGGGTGAAGAATACACAACCAGAGCTAAACTACAATAGATATAGAGTGACTAAAGCAATGACAGGAATAAAACACATAAAGAAAAATAGGCAGGATGAATGCAGGCCGGGACCAACGAGGATAAGAAAGACAGCGGAGTCGGTGCAGCACAGATGCACCTCAGGACGGTCAGAGTGTGAAAATAGACAGACCGAAACGACAACAACATAAACGGTGACAATAGCGATGAAAAAAATAAACAAAAACATGCAGGATGCGAATGGGCCGAGACCCACGAGGATAAAATAGACAACAGAGTTACGGCATGACGGGTGAAAGGTAGTGCACCGCGGCGGGAAGGATTGTGCAGGATAGCTCCTGGTTCAGATCATTGCTAAGATCATTTATTTATTACGTATATTGCTTATCCTGCAGGCAGGGTTGCACGGGGGAGGCGGGGCCGGATCCTATCCCGCCTGTCATTGGTCCAGAGGCCGGGTTCACCCTGAACCAGCTGACTTTCAACCATTCACCCTGTCCTTCACGCCAAATCACGAGACGGAGAGAACATGGGAACACCGGGAGAACACGGAGATTCGACACGGAATCAGAAAAGCGGGGTTCTTCCTGCTGCCGGACCCCAAGCGCAGAAACACCGGCTCGGAGCGTAACGTTGACAACTGGCACTCGGACGACCGTGGATGATTATCTTTAAAACGGCCGAAGCCGCGTTAAATCAGCTGTTTTCCACCGGGCTGAGGAGTTTAGTCTCGGCCGCATTTCTCACTACGGCGGGAAGCGACTGATTTTATCATGATAGAACGCTCTATTTGAGATGACTGAATAAATACATTTAAAAAAAAAAAGCAGATAAGAGAGCAGTTGATAAATCCCGTGCGTCGGCTGATTATCCAGCCACTCAGACAGACGATCATTCCAACTCAGAAGGTTTCCAGACGCGGCGAATGAAAAGTGCCTTTCATTTCCTTTCCGGCGAATGTAAACACGGACCAAGAGATTGGAGACGTATCCATTTTCAGCCCTGATGCGGTAATTGTGACTCAGAGACGCGCGCTCGGCGGCTCATTACTCCTGCAGCCCTCGTTCCGGCGACGCAAATAACGCAAAATAACGATGACGGACGCAAAAGATCCGGTTCTTCACCGGCTCAACGGATGCGGAGACGCGTCGTACCTGTCTGGGCGTCCTCTCCGATTTGCTCCTGCACCACTCCCAGTCCGTCAGCTCGATTTTGCGACATTCCCCGTGCGAAAGCCTCCTCTCGGATCCCTCGAACACCGACGAGCTGTCGGTGAGATTGTGATCCTCCTCCTGGTGCGAGGGCAGCGAAGGCACGCGGGAAAAGTCGTCGTCGTCGTCGTCGCCGCTTCGGCCCTCCAGGGGGAGCCGGGGGAAGTCGCCCCGAGTTTCCCGGCCGCCGGCCTCCAGCAGGAGGTCGTCCGGAGAGGAGCCGTCAACGGGGCGAGCGGTGCTGAAATCGAATCCGTGGGCGACGCCGGGCAGCCCACCTCTCTCCAGCCCGTCCAGATGGACGCGGGGGAAGTCGCAGTTGAAGAGGCTGTGATAGGCCGGCCTCTCGGCGGGAGGATTGCCGTGAGACGTTGCGGCGTGGGACAACTTATACACTCCGTAGCCTTGTTGGAAAGAGAGACTGAACTCCAACCTGCGTTTCATCGCTGCGAAAAAAAAAAAAAAAAAGCGAACGATTACTTTCCGAGACGACCGATCCGCCGGGTTTCGAACCGGTACCTGAGGGCTCCTGCGCCGGATCATGTTTGCAGTTAATGAAGCAGCCGCAAGGCAGGTGGATCCAGTGCTTGGACAGCACAAACAGCGGCGTGACGGCGGGGGCGAGCAGAGTGAGGAAGAAGCTCAGCGTCTCCAGGGACGAGCTGCGAGCGTTCACCGCGTGCCGCACCACCACCAGCGTCTGTGAATGAAAGGCGGGGAGGGAGGGAGGGATTCGGCGAGGTGTCAGCGGTCGAGGCGGCACAAGGACGTGGGGGGCAGGGAAAACACGTGAACGAGAGGATATCCTTTCTCCATCCCCCGGCTGTCTTTTAAAACCTATTAATTCGGAATTTTTTCATCATTTCGCTTTGGAACGTTCGTATGAATCGCGATGAACGCGGCCTCTTTTTGACCTTGAAAGATTTCAAGAAAATCCCGTCTTGTACCTGTGAATGCCGGGGGTCGGCAGACAAAGGAGGACCTTCTCTGACGGAGAAGGTTTTGTATTTACTCGCGTCTGAATCGCAGGTTTCAATTGTGAGTCGGCCTTTTATTTCCCGTCGGGGACGAACATCCAGACCTGCACGTGGCGCTCGCGTTGTGCATCTCACACAACACCAGATGCTAATATCGCGAATGGAAATCCTGGGCTTTTGGGTGAAACGCACCTTTATGACCACCTCAACTAACACAATGCTAATTCTTCGCATTCATTCATCATCTGTATCTTATTGTAGCGAGTCACGAATGCTGGTGTTTATGTTGATGCTTGTTTTCTGTGTGATTTTTGGGTTGCGATGAATTCAGTTGTGTGTTTTTTTGCCTGGAATTGAGCGGGAACGGTTAGTTATATTGCAGGCTGGTGTGGCGCGGCCGTCGCCATGTTTTACTTCATCTCACACCAGGAGTCGGTCCCAAACCCCGGAGTGAGGCGGGATTCACCCCGAGACACACAACATTCACCCTCTCATTCACGTTTCTATGGAGACATACAATGATTCCCTCTCTCATTCACCCGTCATATGGAAACATGAAAGTATTCGCTCTCTCATTTACCTGCCGTGCAAACATCCAATAGGGACACAACCATTCACACGTGCACAAATCTCGTGACTACGCATTATTTCATCTTCTCGGAGTCACGACGTGACGAGGTTTCGCGGCAGTCGTAGCGAGAAGGTCCCTGGTTCATGTCCTTTCTGGATTTCCGTGGAGTTCCTTCCACAATCCACAAACATGCAGCTAACCACAAACATGTTATTTAAAATATATAGAAATATCCATCCTTCTCAGGGTCGCTGGCATCCATTCACGTATCTGACCCTCCGGCACGTGTTTGGACTGCGGGAGGAACCTGGAGGAACCCAACGCAGACACGGGGAGAACATGGAGACCCCGCAAAGAGAGGAATTGAACCGGGGACCTTCTCGCTGCGACTCAAAGCAAACCAGCCGACACGTTTAAGCCTCGTAGGGCGGTTGGACGCGAGCGTCGGACTCGTTCCCGATCCGTCCGTTGGGTGTCTGGCGTCGGTCCTGCACCCGCGGCGGATCCCATCCCAGGTGAAGGATCTGGAGCAGCGGTTCTTAACCCCGACTCGATCGAACCCCAGGGGTTCGGCGAAGGTTAAGACACACGGACGACTCATTGCATCGGTGACGACACGCCGCGCTCGGCCACATAGCTTGGACGATCTGTGCTGCGGGGATTTCGGCGCTCGGTCGTCAACTTGTGACTGTCGCGATGGTTCATCGTGTGATTTCTTTCTTAACATTTGCCGGTTTTGTTCTTTGAACACAGTGATGTCGATGCAGGGTTCATTTTGTGCACCAGTAACACATAAACCTATGTCTTGAATTGAAAAAAAAAAAAAACAAATTTGACTTTCCCAATAAAGAAGGGTGCAGTGAATGCGCCTGTGAAACTACTAGCGGGGTCCGACAAGGTTAAGAACCAGTGATCCAGAGGTTCCCGCAGCGTGGATCGATCGGACGGTCGCCGGGATTCGGGTCTCTTACCATCATCGGCATCCACAGCACCACCCGGACGAACGCCAGGATCACGGAGAAGCGCTTCTGCGCGAAGGCGGCGGGCGTATCTCCCACGGCCGCCGCCCGCCGGACGCGCATCTCCGCCGGGGACGCGCCGCCGCCGCCTCCTCCTCCTCCTCCTCCGTCCTCCCTCCCCGTCCCGCAGGAACTCTGCGGGCTGAGCTCGTCGTAGACGCCGAAACTTTTGCTCAGGCTCTCCCTGGAGAAGGAGCGGCCGTCGCAGAGCGGCTCTGGGGGGCCCTGCGCCGGGGGCCCCGCGCAGAGCAGCGTCCGCTGGGGCTCCGTGGAGCACAGCAGCTGGAAGGCGAGCGGGACGCAGAAGCCCAGCAAGCCGCAGAGGCACAGCGAGTACACGCAGAAGAGCAGCAGGAGGTAGAAGCCGCTCTCCGGGAAGCAGCCGAGGGAGGCCGGGGCGAAGCTGCCCCAGCCGCACAGCGGCAGCGCGCTGACGGCCAGGCTGAGCGCCCACACCCCCGCCACGGCCCACATCACCCCCAGGGGCCGCCGCGCCGAGCGCAGCACCCCGAAGCGCTTGGTCACGTAGAAAGTGTAGGCGGCGAGGAGGCAAGCCTTCATGTTGCTGGAGAGCCCCTGGAACACGTACATGAGTCCGGACAGCGTGCACAGGCTGCCGGACGCCCGGCCCCCGGCGCGCTCCCACTGCAGGAGCATGAAGAGCGCCAGGGGCACCACGCTGAGAAGGTCGTCCACGGACATGGACGCCACGATCAGGCACAGGGAGGTCTTCCTCCGCATCCGGAGCAGGGACAGCAGCGAGTACACGCCGCCCGCGAAGGTGGCGGCGGCGATGGTTACGCACAGCCCGAACAGCAGCAGGCGGGTCCGGCTCTCCGCCTCCGGAGGGTCCGCCGCCGACCCGGAGCTCTGGTTGTTGGCGTCCGCCGAGGCGAGGCGCGACATCTTCCGGCTCAACTTTGCTGGAGGTAGACCTCCTTTTCCTCCTCCTCCTCCTCCTTCTCTGGCTGGAAAGTTTTAACCGCGCCTCATCCCTCCTTCTCCATCCCTCCGTTTTTCACACGCATCTTTCACCGTCCCTCCGGACGCACCGCCGGGGGAAGCTGGCAGCCCGGGAACATCTCCGCTCCAGATGATGCTTTTACGCGCTGGCGTCATCGCCGTGCCACCCCCACCCCTCCATCCCACCCACCTCGGTGGCCATCATTTTTTTGGGCAGGGCCCAAAAAGAAAAAAAAAACACGGGACCCGAGTGGGCCGCCGTGGATGCGCGTAAGAGGGCGTCGATTGACACTCTCTTCAGGTCACGCCAACTCCCATCTGCTTATTGCGCCCCCCCACACACACACGCACACACACACACACATACGCACACACATACACACACGCACACACACACACACACACACACACACACACACACACACACACACTCACACGCACAAATACGCACACACACGCCCCCTCGCTCCGATCATTTATAACCGCAGCTGAATACGAATGAGAAAACTTGAAATTCCATTTGGTTCAAAATAGACCAAAAAAAAAAAAAAAAAATTAATTGATTGAATACATAAATGATAGATTTTAAATAAATGAATACATTGAAAATAAGGAAATAGACATTAAAAAAATCAATTAATCAAAATGAATTATGAGAAAATAATATATATTATGAAATGTGAAATGACTGGCTAAACAACCACACAAATAATTCTATAGATAAAAATAATGAATAAATTGAAATTAAATTGAAAGTTAAGAAATAAGATAAAAAAAAATTAAATGACAATAAATAAAACAATCAGCAAAGTTTCACAGTTAAAAATGGATTATAAGGAAATAGAAATAAAAAAAATATTATGGAGATGCATATATAAGTAGAGCACAAAAACAATAAATAAATAAACATAAAAAATAAGATAATATATCAAAATATAATGGATGTATATAAAAAAATGATGAGAAAAATATTTAAAAAAAAAATCACCAAATAAATACAGAAATAAAATGTCAAATCCTTGCAAACAAGCTGCATCGCAGAAGCTTTGATCGGTAGAATCGCAGGGAAAACAGAAATAGATGGGAACATGTTGACTTGTATTTTGTGGTGGTGCTGAAGCTCCAAAAAGAGAAGCGGTTATCGTTGCGTAAGTCCGCTTGCCTGGAAGAGAGAAAAGGTACCGCAGGACAAACGGCTTCTGCTCCGACATGCCGAAGACACATTTTGTACTTTGGTCTTTCGGCACTGAGGGGAAACCACGTGGCGTCGCGAGCCCCCGTTCCCTGCCGCGGCCTTGCCTCGTCCTTCCCCGTGGCGTCCAAGGATTTCCAGGCTGAAGGACTCAGAATTTGTTTGCTGAATGTCCACCGGCTGTCGATTCATCTCCGCGGTCGTCGCCCGCATTATTATTACCGCTGATAGATCTTTGGATTGTCGCCCTTTGAGTAAATTTCAATGATGCTCTCAGTCGATCTTGATTCGGGGGTGGGGGATGGAAGGGGGTACGGGATGCGTGAGCCGACGGGAAAAGTCAATTTTAATGAATCGGGATCCGCTCCAAACAGCAAGAAGCCATTATCCTGTCAAAACACTCTCGGTACTGAGGAAATATATCCGGTCGTACGTCGGGGCGGACAAAGCGAAGGGGCTGATGACAGGAGCAATTAGGAATGAGAACGAGAAGTGGTTCGTTTTTCCTTCAAAACAAATCGGCATCGAGTTTGTTCAGAGAAATCTGAAAAATCCAAGAGATCTTGGAGATCAGGGATCTTCTCCAGCAGCTCTGAGCGCAGGATAAGCGGCGCGACCGTGAATGAATGAACATTCGTACCATCACGGAACGGATGCAAACTTAAAATGCGGTTTGTAGACGCTTGCGTCCGATTCAGGCGGGGAAAAGTTTCCCAAACAAGTTCAAGATCCACATATTATCACCTGCTTGTTCTCCTCTGAGGAGACTCACTCTGCAATGCAGCACGTCGGGGAAAGACTGCAGCGCATCTCGGATCTCGTAGTCTTTGTAAAGATGTTTTTTAGTTGTTTGTTTACCCGCAGGGAAGGGAAGGGGAGGAGGAGCAGAGATGGAGAAGATGGAAGGTTGTAAGCCAGGGGTGTCAAACTCATTTCTTATCGAGGGCCACATTCGGCCTGGGGAGATGTCAAGTGAGCCGGACCAATAAAATAATAGCATACATAGCAATAAATAGCCAAAATATCATGTCTTTCCTCTGTTTTGGTGTAAAGAAGTACAAGGATATGAGGAAAATCTTGTAATTTACTGAACAATCCTTTTACAGAACATTTCATGACATTTCCTCCAAAAAACGCCTCATTTACTTTTATCATTCACATGTTTGCAATGCAACTGATCCAGCTGATCGAAAAGGCACAAAACTTTAACAAGTAATTGGTATTGAAAGATATAGTAATTCACTTTAAGATTAAATGAGACTTATAAAGAAAGGGATTTTTAAACCATTTACACATGTGCATATAAAATCTAAATTGAATCCCTGCCTGGACCCTACAAACTCAAAAGAGTGCTATTAAATGTATAAGGAAGAAAGTGTTCACCTGTCCTGTAAGTGTGTGAACTTCATCCATGAAACATGCAAACACAAACAATACATACTGAAAACGTATGGAGTTGCATGAACAGTAGAATTCCACCATACTAGTTTGTAGTAAGGTGACTAACATTAAATTGCACATTTTCGCTAGCAATTAGTTAGCTGGCTTTTACCGCTGGCTTCACTGATTTCTCAGCTATGGGTGAACGTGGACGCTGTTTCCTCAGAACCGCCAGTAATTCGTTTATCTTATCTCTTCTCAGTCGTCCTTGCAAGCTGTCATATTTTTCGCTGTGATGAGTCTCGTAGTGGCGCCGAATATTATATTCCTTAAATACCGAAACTTGTCGCAAACACACCAAGCACAAAGGTTTCCCATGCGTCTCCGTAAATAAATAGGACGTTGTCTATTTTTCTTTGAAAATTCTACACTCTTTCTCTACTTTTCTCTTTTTTGTTAACAACATTTAGCTAATGAGGGAATAGAGGTAGAGAACAGGGTAGAAACAAGGTGGTAACAAGCAGCAGACGGCGCATTGATAACGTCTGCTGATTGGTCCGTCTCAGTGATGCAGATTGTCTTCTACTCTGACCAAAATAGTGCGCCCCCTAGCGGAAAATTGGCGAATTGCGCCTATTAAAAAAATTAAATCCTTGTCTTTAATGCACTTTTTCACTTTCAAATTATTCTGCGGACCTGATCGAACCCCCTTGCGGGCTGTGTGTTTGACACCCCTGGTTTAAGCAGTCCAGAGGAATGGAGAAGGTGGAGAAGGCAGGTTGGAACGGGTGGAGGAAAGTATGATAGAACATCAACCAGACGGAAAGGGAAGGTGGAGAAGACGGAGGTGACGGCGGTCATGGTTTCTGGTTTGGAGATGCAGAGGAGAAGAACAGGAGGTGGAGATGGAGGCGGCAGAGGCGAAGACGCGGGAGGTTCTCTGTGGGAGTGAGGAGGACGGAGAGGATCGAGAACGAGTCCATCAGTCTGGTTTTATCTCCAGAACATCTACCATGTGTCGTCCCTCTGCGACGGTTTGGACGTGGACGTGAACATCCGGGTTGGAAGGATAATGAGGTTTGGAGCTGCCAGACTGGAGGGGCTTTATGGGACGGAGGGAACGAGGACAAGGAAGTCAGCTGGTGTGAGAGTAGAAGATCCAGAGCGTTCAAACTTCTTCCAAAACAATGGATTTTCACATCATTTGAGATTTCATTCCCTCCAAAGTTCTGATGTTAAAAAAAGAAAAGGAGTCGAGAATCCACACGGGACGGTAATGCGGCTCGCTTGCGGTTATATAAGGATTTATTTGGAAAGAAAAACAAAATGCTCCTCGAGACGATTATTACAAAAGTATCTAAATCCACGCGGCTGAGGCAGATCTGTATTTCAAATGTTGGAGTGCGAGCGAGAGCCGGTGAGGAAAACGATTTTCAGACGAAGCTCGGGTTTGGCCTGGAGAAGATCTGGGTGGAAGGACGCTGAGGTCGGAGCTGCAGGGCAGAAGGTCCAGGAGAAGACCAGAGAGGAGGTTTATGGAGGGAGGATCCTGTCCAGGAGATTATCGGCTGTTGATAATTTGAAGATCACGTCAGCGCGACGCAGGTCAGGCTCGAAAATGCCTTTTTTTTTAACAGGCATTTAACGAAGCGGCGCTCCGTCGGCGGGAGTTTGATTAGAGAATTACAGCCGTCTTGCGACATCCCATTAATAATTCATCTGAAACACAGGCTCGGAAGTCAAAACCAAAGCGTGCTGAGGACGCGGGGTAAAAATACCCGACGTATTCCCAGCGCCGTCGGGTCGGGAAACGGCGGCGGCCAATAGAAGGCCGGCTTTCAACCACCTGGTCGACGTCATCGCCGAATACAGATCCAAGAGTCCAATCAAAACTGCCAGAAACTGATGTTGCCGGACTGACATCAACACTCCGGTTTGAAGCGATTTGTTTCCTTAAATTGCAGACGCATACAGTTTATGTGCATAATCATCCCGGGTTTTTATCAAATATTAACAAGATTGGATTACCTGGAGTTGCGCTGAGGAAAGAAGAAGACGACATTGAGGAAGGAGAGCGGGAGAAACCTTTGAAATCAGATCGTCGGATATTTCACAAAAGCTAATATCACAGCGCTCTTGTTGAAATCTTCCTGTCGTGGCAAGCGGACTTGAATTTCTTCACTTTGAGACGTTTCAGCCCTCGTCTTCTTCACTTCGAGTGACCTGTGGGGAGTTTCTGATCAGATCCCGCCAGGGTTTTTGGGCGGGTCTGGGATACGGTGGCTTGTTTCGTAGATGGAAGCGCTAACGCTAGGTTCCAAGCGGGTTGTTACGCTAACGGGGGCGCAACTTTTGTGGGATTACCTGGATTTAAAGGTAAAGCTAAACAGAGGAGTGACCCCTGCTGGATCACATGGATTGGGTGGAGGATACTGGTTCTGCTGGTTGTTTGGGAGGTGCAGAAGGTCCTGGTCTGTCTTGGTACTGATCCAGTACGGCGTTATATGCTGTGAAATTTTCTGGTTTTCTGTTTTGACAAAGATGGCTTCTTCGACTCCTCTCTCCAACCATCTGTCTTCTTCGGACACAATTCGGACGTTGGGTTCTCCAAAGGACCGGCCCTTGACCTTCACGAGGAGGTGGACCCTCCTGTGTCCGTTTGTGCCGAGGTTGTTTGGTCTCTCCAACATGGACGTCGTCACGATCCATCTTCTGCCTGGGTGTTTTGTCCTCCAGGTGAACCGGCTCTAGTCTCGGGGGTTTAAAATGCACCGGTAGAAGGTGTTTGACCAAAAACCTTTCGGAGTTTCTCCCAAACACCGGCAACACGTGGTGTGATAGCGGCATGAAACCCCTCGTCTGGTTTCTCAAGGTCGCAAAAGCAAACGCGTGCAAAGAGCAGAGCGGGCCGTCGGCCGCCGAGGAGACGGAATTATTGACATTTGGAAGGCGGTGCAACCAGGAACGTCTCATTTCGGAGGGTCGAAGCAAATAGAAACGAGCTACCGGAGAATCGACTCATTCCAAACGTGCGGGATTTGAAATAACCCGGAGACGGGAGGGCTCGGACGCCGGCGCTTGTTCAAATTTCAAATAAGTAATCCAATTCGAACGCGCACGTGCGTGTGTGTTGACTCGCCGGGTCTTGTGATAAATATGGAAATCCTTCACCCAGCTGAACACACACACACACACACACGCTAGCTAAACGGCGAGCTCGGATTGGATTAACGGCTTCCCTTCGTTTGTCGTGTTGGCTTTTTCACTGGAGACCCTGAGTTTTCCATACGTGTGGATGAAAAAGCCAATTGAGAGAGAATAAGAATAAGTGAACCCACCGAGACGGCGTCTCTGGTGTCTGATGGGTCGGCGCAGCTCCAACGACGTTATCCGGTTTATTTTTCCTCCATCAAAACAATCAGCGTGGGGAATATCGTCGTCTCATCCGGACTCTGTCGTCAGCTCTCGACTCGGATTGAAGTTTCTATCCGTATGCACGCATCCAAAGAGTTTACAAGATAAGATAAGATAAGATAAGAACAACTTTATTAATCCTGAAGGAAATTGTTGTGCCAGAGTTACAGAAAAAATAACAGTAATAAATAATAAAAAGAAAAAGGCAGAATTAGAAATGAAAATAAACTATAAACTATAAAGTGTCTCAGTGAAACTATAAAGTGTCTTAGTAAACAAGTGATAAAACTATAAGTGTCTTAGTAACAAGTGAGGTAAGGAGTGCACAATAGTATGATAAAAGGAAAAAATTGTAGTGCAGCTGATATGAAATGAAATATTGCACAGTTCTGAATATTGCAATATTTAACTGTGGATCTCAAGTAAAAACATGGTTTCACAAACCTGTGTTCGCTTTCCATTATTCGAGCCAACAGACAGGGATCATAAAGAATCCACCACAACCACCGCCGGTGGATTTGTCGTCGGGGTTTTTGCACGAAAAAGCCAACCAGAAAGGACATTTCGGATTTGTCCAGCAGAGGGATCTATCGCGCCGTGAGAAGGGTTTGCCACCTCCAGCCCGGTCACCCGGATACAGCCATGTGTCACCGAGGCGTCTGTCCCAACCCATTTACGCCGCCTAATATTAGAATGAACAGAACGTAACCAGAGCTGGGGAACAACATCCCGTCATAGCTTTGCACACGCTTCCCGGTGTGTGTGTGTGTGTGTGTGAGTGTGTGTGCGCGTCACAGCCGAGCTTTGCCACGTGGCGACGGGGGTATAAATGTAAAATACCTGACAGCGGAGGATTCTCTGAGGTCACGGCTTCCCTCCTGGGGAGACGGAGCGACGGGCGAGGTGAAGGCCGGGAGGAAACGCGGCACGCCGGATCCAGAACCTCCATTCCAGCGGTCTGCTCGCCGCTAATCAGCAGAATGAATTCCACCTGTGTGCCGGGCTTGATAAAATCAATTACTTGCAAAGAAAGACAGGAAAGAAGGCGGGGACTTAGAAAAACAAGAGGATGTGCGGGTGAAACCCACGCTAGATTCACGGCACCAGAAGGTTTGACGATGAACGATCGCGTCGAGGTGGGATAAGATCTCCCTTCTGAAAGCCGCGGTGAAGAATCGGTCGTTCTCGTCTGCACGGTCGCACGTCAGCGGAGGTTATCGTCACGTTCTCGCCGCTCGCCGGTCAAAGGGTGGAATCTGGTCGCACGCGACGTCAGGAAACTGGACAGCAGTCTTTCACACACACACACACACACACACACGGGTATTTCGCAACATCTGATGGCCCCCAGATGACCAAACTAATAATATCACAACAATATCACTTTCAGCTTGGGTTTATTTATTATTCAAAATTATTTATTATTATTTATTATTTGTTTTATTATTTTTTATTATTATTATTTATTCATTTATATAGTTATTTTATTGCCTGTTTATAAATTATATAGTTATTTTATTGCCTATTTGTATATTTTATATATATTGTCTATTTGTACAGTTTTATATTTGTATTGTTTTCCCAGGACTGCAGATGGAAATTAGCTATTAGCTACAATCTGGTACAAACATCTCTGCCTCTGTGCTTAATGTAAGTCCTAGTAAACTTTTTAAACTAAACTATATATGCATATACACATACATGTGTGCACATCATATATTACACATATATTTAATGTCCACGTACTGTAATTTACGGACTATAAGCCGCTACTTTTTTCCACACTGTGGCTTAAACAATGATACGGCTAATTTATGGATTTTTTTTTTTGGGCTAATGAGCTTCACGCCGCCAAAATATTTAGCCCGGTCACATCGGACCGCTGAAATGACCGTGAAATTCTGAGGCCGTGCAGAAAAAGAAAACTTTCATGGTTTTAACGTGCAGAAGGAAGACCGAGCTAGCGATCGGCCGGAGGAGGACAAAGCGGGGACGGAAAACGGATGGAGGGGTGGACTTTTCCTTGTGTTATTTATTATTAATCTTTTTCATCAGCCGTTTTAAAGGCACTGTTCGGAATAACAAACAAACAAAAAAAAAACATTTCCACTACGTATTTGTGGATGGAAATCGCTCTCTGTTACTGCGGATTATGGAAAAGTGTGGCCTATATACGTACACATATATTTATTTGGTTATTTTTAGTTCTCAGGTGCGCCCCATAATCTGGAAATTACATTATATGTATACACACAAATACACATATCTATATATACAATGTGCATATATATACATATATTTACGGGGGGACACTAACACCAAATTCTGGACTGTCAGAAAATTAGAATATTGTGATAAAGTTCTTTATCGTCTGTAATTCAATTAAAAAAACAAAAATGACTTTTTCATGATATTCTAATATTTTGAGATAGGATTTTTGAGTTTTCTTAAGATGTAAGCCATAATCGGCAATAATAAAATAATAAAAGGCTTGCAATATTTCAGTTGATTTGTAATGAATCCAGAATGTAGGACATTTTTGTTTCTGTAATTGCATTACAGAAGATAAAGAACTTTATCACAATATTCTCATTTTCTGAGACAGTCCTGTATTATCACCTTCTTAAAATGTTAACTTCAGAAAACACAAAAAAATGGAGCCGATTTCGGCCAAGAAAATTATTTTACATATCCGTGAAGTACACATATAGTCTTAAAATAAATAATTTTTCAAGTTTTTCAGAAAAGAGAAAAAAAAAAAACGAGCCTTACGTCGAATAAGAAGTTGATTTAGCCTTAAAAAAAAAATTATAACTCGGGCAATTATTTTAAGAGGGTGACGACATATAACATCACCGTTGACCAATGTGGTTAGGATTTACAATGATGCAGTAACCGTCTGGTTAAACCCGCCTGCAGGCCTCCGAGCCGCGCTTTCACCGCCACCAGATCCAATTGACAAAGTGACTGCGCCCATGTGGACTCGTCCTCGCCGGATGCGTCTCCGACGCTTCATCTCTCATTAGACCGAGAAGAAAAAGGCAGTAGGTGATGGAAAAGACGGGATGAAAAGAGAGCGTAATAATCGTACGTGCGCGTGTGAATGTGCGCCCGCCCGAGCCGAGTGTTGTTTCCCTCCCATGAGCTTGATTTGTGTATATGTCTGCATTAATGAGCAGGCAGGGGATTTTCATTAAGGGCCCATTAGTATTTCCTTTTCCCTGCAGGGCTGCAGGATCCTCTGCTTTTATTCATCCCCCTCATGCAATAATCATAGCCAGGCAGGCAGAGAGACGGAGCCCGTTCCCTCCATCTGCGTCCGGGTTTGTTTTTCGGAAAGACAAAAAAAAAACAAACAAACAAACAAACAAAGCTGCGGCATCAGATTGAGATGATGTGGGAACTTTAAAGATGATCTATTTTGCTGGCTCTCTGCACCACAACTGCACTCTGATTATTTTAATTTCTGTGCTAGTTATATTGTCCCATAACATCAGATTGTCTTTTTTTCTTTTATTTATTTTTAAAAATGTTTTTCCTGACATTTTGTGAAGTGGCTCCATTTGTCCACTAGATGGCTCTAAACCTGCAGAAGTCAAACTGAGCGCACCGCTTTCAACCTTTTTTTTTTTTTTTTTTTTTTAGATCATCATTTCTGCATGGAAATAATGATGACGTCGTGAATTCATCCCCGACTGCGCACGACGAATACAGATAGATTTCCGTCCGCCACAAAAAAATTCCCAAACCAGTCAAGCAAAGCAAACAACAAAGAAAGAAAGAAAGAAAGAGAGAAAATGTTCGGCATCAAACATCTAAATGTGCCTCACGGTTTCCTATTTACTGGAGCTGTTACAATAAGTCAGGTCCCACGTAAAGCAGCACTCACACTCCATGCTTTACCGACCGGATGATTCCAGCTGGCAGCAAAACTATCAAACGAAAGCAAAGCACAGGGAACTAGGTAGAAAATTCATCCATCCATCCATCCATCCATCCATCCATCCATCCATCCATCCATCCATCCATCCATCCATCCATCCATCCATCATCTGCCGCTCATCCTGCAGTCATAGTTGTAGGGATTCACATGTCAAATAAAAATAAAACCATTTTTATTCTCTCACATATCTAACCGACATTCACCCTTGCATTCACACGTCTGGACAATTCAGGGTCTCCACTGAAGCTCCTGCATGTGTTTGGACCGTGTGAGGAACCTGAAGAACCCTGAGGAACCTCACGCAGACACGGGGTGAACATGGAGACTCCACACCAAAAAGCCTTCTGGCTGTGAGGCGCAAACTGCGGCTAACCGTGGCTAATCGTGGCTAACCGTGGCTAACTGTGTCTAACCGTGGCTAATCTAACTGGGGCTAACCGCGGCTAACCGTGGCTAACTGTGTGTAACTGGCTAACCGCGGCTAACCGTGGCTAACTGTGGCTAACTGTAGCTAACCGTGGCTGACCGTAGCTAACCGTGGCTAGCCTCCGCACCTCTTCTCCACTCCGCCCCAGACCAATAACAAAGTGAGCCAGATGTCATATTGATCTTGCATTCAATACGGATTCAGAGAGCAATAAAACAAATCCAAGAAAGTAAATGATGATAAAAAGGCCGATGACCGAAGACGAAAAACGTCCCACACGATCCGCGGGACATCGTTAATCTTGGTTTCGACGCAGCGACGGCACAAAGTGCCTCCATCGTTCACCCGGCCGGTCGCCACGCCCGGAGCGCCGCGGCCCGGCTGCAAGTCCGACGCCGGACCGCGGCTGACGCAACGGCAGATCCGTCTCCCGGTGAACCAACTCCATCAACGGACCGCCGCTGTCCCGCGGTGACCGCGGCTCATCCGTCTAGACTTCATGAATCAGGGCTTGACATTTTTCAGTTTAATTTCAAAAGTTCAGCCCCGTTGTCTGCCGTCAGCGTGAGTCCAACTCTTTTATCTCGCACCTCGCTCTTCCTCCGTGATCGTCTATCTTCGGGCGACCTTTCGAATGTTCTGATTCTTATTCCGTATTTCTCTGGATCGGTTTTGCCGTCCGCCTCGGCGCGTCTTTGAATAATGAACGCATCTGGTTCTGATTTACGTGATGACGCGCTCCCTCCCCGCTCCCGAGACACCGGATCCGGTCCATTGGTCCTCGACCCACGGGCGATGTTTATAAACATCACATCGAGCTCGCAGGACGAGTTATTGTTGTTGTTTCAAAGCGAGGAAATTAGCGGTTTAACCCGGAGTTGTCTGGATCGCGACCGCCGCCGTTGTAGAAAAGCGTTTGCGACGAAGGTGAAGCGAAGGACGGGAGCCCACCTGGGTGGGAGAATCTGCATAATGGACTCCGGCGTCCCTCTGGATGAGCACGGCGCCATACCGAAGGGTGTTTAAGACGCGTTTCATCATTTCTCACGGCTCCTGATGTAAGTGAAATAACGAACGCGTAGATTTCCAGACGCCTTTTCACACCAGCTGTACATAAATATGTGACGCTCAAAAATATCCATGCCTCCCCTCGGAGGCGGGATCACATTATTCCCAGGGTTAACTGGTTCTGTCTGACATTTAGCTAATCTACTATTCATTTGAAATTGTATTTCACAGCGGTTCTGGCGCGGCGCTGCAGCGGTTAGCGCTTCCGCCTCATGGCAAAGAAGCCCCCGGTTAGAATGAGGAATCAGTTTGCGGCCTTTCCTTCATCGTTTTTCAAAATCTTGCCGATTTTAACGCATGCAGATGACACACCGATCGGGTAAGATGGGACAAAGACGCTCGATAAGCTAAAGCAGGGGTCCTCCACCCTCGATCAGTTGGTACCGGTCCGCAAAGAAAATCTTTCTGGCCACAAATAATAGTTTTTAATCAATCCGTCCGCATTTTATTTTGAAAAATGACCATCGCCGCCTTTACCTTCAGCTACCACAAGCTAGCCCGTGAAAAAAAAAGAACTGATGACGAAATTCACTGTAGAGCTTTTTCGGTAGGAAACAGGCAAAATGACAAGACCGCGGAAACGTCGCAGACTGCCAGAAAAAAGAAAGCCGTTTCCAAGAAAATAGCTATTTTATCTTACGACATAAAAATTGCCATTTTTCTGTACAACTTATACACAACATGACTGCATGTAATCATATACATGTACATATATAATATATATATTTTTACAAACCTTTAACTTGATTTTTCTTTCTTTATTTCTTACAGTTTTTTTTTACCGTCTTACTTTTTATATTATTTTTAATATTCGCTATTCTTTATTTGTATACAGAGTTCTATTTTGATTCTACCCCACAATAAAATCAGATTCTGATTCCTACCTAAATTAATCACAACAGGTGATCCGCAACCATCGCGCCCGCTATGCACTATTTGCATTGAACGGCAAGCTAATGAAGCTACGAAACCATTCAGTCCTATTTATTACTTATTTAGGATTATTTATATCGATGCAAAATGATTATAATCGCAATGTGTAACGGTTATATTCAGATTAAATACTATGAACTGACAAGAGTTCTTATAATTGAACCCTTCCGCGGAAACATTTGCATGCATAAAACCGGTTCCTGGTACAAAAAAAGGTCGGGGACCTCCGACCCGAAAGATCGTATTCGCCCCGAAGAGCGTCATTGTGTCTGGAAGACGCCTCGCCAATTACTCTTCCGGTCCGGTTTCCAAACGTCTCTGGCAGACGGACCCGGCGTTGTGCGTGGGTTCGCCTCAACAGCTATTTTGAAAGTAACGACATATTTCAGCTTATACATCTGCTGACAAGATGAAGACAGTTGGCGAGAGCTGGTGTTTTGCAACGGCTCTTGTGTTTTTTTTTTGTCACCATGAAAGCTGCAGCACAAAAACACACACACACACACTGACGCACATCACACAAAATGCTACGCGGATTTTATTGAAATATGAGTGTTGGATGTCTTATTTTAAACGGGAGGCAATTGCAATACCTAACTTATTCACTTGCGCGGCATCAGAAAGTGTTGATTCACCGACGATGTTGTTTTTCAATTTTCTGCGTCAAACTTGACAGAAAAAAAAATAAGAAAAAAAAAAAACCCATGCAAACCGGCGCAACATGCTGTTATCATAAATAATAAATGGGCTGCTGCACTTGTCAGGCAAAGAAAAGAATCTCCTTTTATGAGGGACTTTTGTTTTCGCTTCTGCCTTCCTGTGGAGGTGTTGTGTCACCGCTCAGCCAGATCTCTGCAAATCCTCCTTGCAGGGAGGAAGCCGTCCCCTCCGGCTGGATGCACGCCGTCCCTCCTATTGTCAGGAACCTTCTAGTCCGGCTTGGATTATCATCCATTTTCCCATTTCCTATTGTTTTCATTGTGCAGTTGCGCTCTGATACGCTCGCCGATACACCTTTACCTTTGAATTTCATGCTATTTTCCTTTATTTCTGATATTTTTCTCGGCCCACGCGGTTCCCCTCACCCGCCGGTTTCTGCGTTATTATCCGACGGATAATAACGAAAAAAAAAAAAAAAACAACCTTTCCGACCATAAGAGCTCCATTACACGGCGACATCGCGGTACTTCCCTGACGGGCAAATGGTAAACACACTCCACTTATGGCCTCCGTCGGCTGACCGCTGTGTATTTACCACACCGTCGCATCCGCACGCCGCCAACATGAAAACTCGCACACTTTCCGCCAGATGGCACGGCATCGAGAGCGATTAGCGGCTTCCCGTTTTGCTCAAGGGCACTTTAACAGCGCCTCCGGAGGACCGATCCGGCGGCGGCGGCGGCGGCGTGAATCTCGGGTACGATCGTGTGAAACTGTGCTGAACGTGACTAAAAATAACAGGCGTGCACCGCCGCGGGACGCTGGCGCGGAAGAGGGATATTCGTTTTGCCTTGATTACCGAAAATAAAAGGGCATCGGCTTTCCGTTAAACACCGAAGCAGCGAACAGAGCCCTTTGCGGATCGGAGAGGTGAGACATCGCTCAACAGAAAGGTTACTGATATTTTATCGTGCAGGGTGGGGAAGAGAAAGTTGCCAATTTGTCAGTGTCTGGGAGTCCCGGGAGTAAAATGTCTACCGTCAGGAAATTTAAAACAGGGAAGGGGGGGGAGTGAGACACTCAAGAGGAAGCAGAGAGCAGAGAGGACGGACCCGTCTGGAAAAATGTCTGAGATTCGTCGTGTTGTTGTGTGCCAGGCTTCGCGGGCGCTTTGATTGAGATTGTCAAGGTCAGTTATTACTGACGTGCACTCAAGATGATGGTTTGAGTGCGACATTGTCTACTCCTGCTCCAGCGAAATGAAATAAAATGAAATAAAGTCAAACAAAATAAAAGAAAATTCTTCTTGTCTTTGCAACTGGACTTGAAGACGTTTCAACCCTCATCTGAGAGGCTTCCTCAGTTGTAATGACTGACAAAATTAAGTAAAATTTAATTTAATTTACTTTAATTAATAAAATAAAATAAAATAAAATAAAATAAAATAGAATAAAATAATATTGAATATGTAGGTCGCATTGTCTACTCCAGCTCCGGCAAAATAAAAAAAAATGAAATACAGTAATGACTGAGAAAATGAAGTAAGATTGAATTAAATTTAATTAAATGTAATTAAATAAAGTTAAATATGTTGGCCCCATTGTGTACTCCAGCTCCAGTGAAATGAAATTAAATAAATTAAATACAAACAAAATAAAAGAAAATTCTTCTTGTCTTTGCAACTGGACTTAAGGACGTTTCAACCCTCATCTGAGAGGCCTCTTCAGTTCTAATGACTTAGAAAATAAAGTAAAATTAAATTAAATTAAATTAAATTAAATTAAACTAAATTAAATCAAATCAAATTAAATTAAATAAGGTTAAATATGTAGGCCCCATTGTCTACTCCAGCTCCAGTGAAATGAAATAAAATGAAATACAGTCAAATAAAATAAAAGAAAATTCTTCTTGTCTTTGCAACTGGACTTGAAGACATTTCAACCCTCATCTGAGAGGCTTCCAGTCGTCATGACTGAGAAAATTAAGTAAAATTTAATTAATTTTAATTTAATTTAATTTAATAAAATAAAATAGAATAAAATAAAATAAAATAAAATAAAATAAAATAATATTGAATATGTAGGTCGCATTGTCTACTCCAGCTCTGGCAAAATGAAAAAAATGAAATACAGTCAAATAAAATAAAATAAAATTCTTCTTATCTTTGCAACTGGACTTGAAGACGTTTCCCCCCTCATCTGAGAGGCTTCCTCAGTTCTAATGACTTAAAAAATAAAGAAATTAAATTAAATTAGATTAAATGTAATAAAATAAAATAAGATAAAAAATAAAATAAAATAAAATAAAATAAAATAAAATAAAATAAAATAAAATAAAATAAAATAAAATAAAATAAAATAAAATAAAATAAGGTTAAATATGTAGGTCCCTTGTTCCAGTCCTACAGTGTGCCTTTCTGTGTGGAGTCTCTATGTTCTCCCCCTGTCTGCATGGGTTTCCTCTGGGTTTCCCACTTCTTCCCACATGCATCTAAAAGCCTGCACAAGGTTCGTTGGAAATCATAAATCATGTGAATGAGAGGGTGAATGGCTGCCCATCTCTTCATGACGTGTGAATGAAAGTGAATGAGCGTGTGTGTGTCTGTGTTTGACCAGTCCGAGCTGAACCAGCCTCTCGCCCAATCACAGCTGGCTGCAGGATCAGCGATAATGAATGAATGAATGAATGAATGAATGAATTGACGAACGAAAATAAAATCAAAAAGTGAAAATAGATCAGCCTCCATGCTGCACATCTGGCCTCTGAAAGTCATCATCTGTTGCTGATGTAATTGAAAAAGAGATTTCTCCAATTTCTTTTCCTTTTTTTTTTTCATCTATTTAAATCAGAAATGCCTCAGCTCCGTGCCTCGTGCGCGCTCACGTGGCAGCCGTCTGCACATATGTATGTAAACACAGATCTGCAGATATGAAGAGCTCATGATGTCATGTTGCCCTGCAGAAAACCAAGATTTTCTATCTCGACTTCGCCAGAAAAGGCATCCGTGGACGTTGACCCGGACAAAGGAGCAATAAAAAAGTAGGCGTCTCCATTCCGGCATCGAAGACGTCGGTCTGCGTCACGCGGTCCAACCATACGAGCGACAACAATGTCATCCAGAGAAAGTGTTCTCACAGATCCAGACACAAACTCAGTCAAGACACATCTTAAATTTAGATCAATGCCTGCATTCAGTCACATCCACCTTCGGAGTCGAGATCAGAGCGGGACGGTCGGATCTGCGACGTTACGCATGCAGACTGATGAAGAACAAATGTACAAACAATAAAGGAGACAACCTATGTAGAAACCAGGTCGCTGCTGAGAAGAGCGTCTGTATAAAATTTCAAGGATGTAGGTGTCAGAGGGAAACATTCCCGACAGACTACATACATATTTATGCAACAGAAGCCAGAACTTCAGCGTTCGCTCGTGTACGCTTTTAAAATGTTGGCCTAAACTCATAGAAATAAGACAAATATCCCAAAGCAGCCTGTTTTCGCTCAAACGCCCCGGAGCCAGAAGGGGTTTTTTTGGAAATGAGCTTATTTTCTATTTTCTGGTGGCGTCCCCTCGGGTTCCTGGTACACGAGCAGCCAAGGCGGAGAAATGTGCTGTAAGTCCACGTTCTGGACACGAGTGAGAACGACGGGCGCCGGCTCCTGATTGGTGGGGAGCCGGCTACCCACCAATCAGGAGCCGGCTCACTTCGAGGCGCATTTTTTTTCTCTTGGTGTTTCTAAATCCCAATCTTCATTAGAGACTGCTGATCTTTTTGTTTTACACGTTTTAATTTATACTTTTTGTGTGTTTTTCAGGAGTTGTTTCAGTCTGAATTGGTTGAAAGTTGATGGGTAAATAGTTAAAAGTTCTTGTATTTTATACTTTATTTACAGCACTGAAGAGTTAATATTTTGAATTTGAATTTAATTTTCAATTATTTCATTTTGTTGTTTTGCATTTTTTTCAGGGATTCTGTGTTGTTTGACTTTAAATTTGCTGAGTGTATAAAAAGCTTAAATTGTTTTGTATTTTATAGTTTATTTTTTGTGGATCTGTAAATATTTTAATTTATATTTCCTGTGTTTTTCAGGGATCCTGTGTTTCACTTTAAATTTGTTACGTATAAAAAAGCTAAAAGTTTATTCTTGTATTTCATAGTTTATTTGTTGTTGCACTGAAAAGTAAATATTTTTAATTTACATTTTGTTGAGTCGTGTGTTTTTTCAGGGATTCTGTGTTCTGCTTGACTTTAAACTTGCTTAGTATAAAAAAGTTAAAAGTTTAAATTAGTCAATAATTCACTGTAGAGCGAAAAAATAAAGGCCATTATAATATAGTAGTATAATACTTTTTTTTTAGTAATTAATAATTCATTTTGTGCATAATGTTACATTATTATTGGTAAAATATCGATTAAAGCAACAAAAAAATCTGAAGAGCCGTTTGGGAGCCGAAAGAGCCGGCTTTTTTTAGTGAGCCGAGTCGTAAAAGCCGGTTCTCTAAAAAGAGCCGGACTTCCGTATAAGCAAAAAGAAAGAAAGCGTCACGGGCGATGACTATCTGGGACGTGCTTGTCAGCGGACCGTCTTTTTTACATTTTTACATCACCCGCCACCCGGGTGATGTAAAGTGGAGTTATGATGGGAGTTTAAAACACACGGCGCCAAACATATGCTCGCTAGCTCGTGGGAGGCGGGTTACATTTTAAGAGCACCTGCCGCCTTGCGAGCACGGCGTGGAGCCTCCTCTGCGTGGGAAGCACAAGGCCTGGAGGCGACCGCTGCAAAACACCCGCTGGGGGTGAAAGCGGACTGGCTGTGGAAACGGCTCTTTGAAAGGGTTTTCCGTTCGCGGCGCCGCCGGGTAAAGAAGGGAACCGGAAAATGTGGCTCCTCTCGGGGGGGTTTGAGCATTCCTGGTTCGATTCCTCGTTCCTCCCGGCCCGTCCGAGTGTCGTTGGGGAAAACGCCGCAACCCCAACTGCTCCCCTGGTGGCGTTTCTTAGCTGCCTTTCTGCATCCATGATGGCTTCAATGCAGCGGTCAAATTTGGCTGATGTTGTGCGAAAGGCATATCTTTCTGCCGTTGTGCTTTGCAGAGCTTCTCCGAAGACTTCATTCATTGCCTGTGGAGCTTCTCAGTCATCCTTCATGGCGGATTCTTCTTCCACTCAAGGACGTTTAACCCCTGGTCCGAGAGGCTTCTTCGGGGAGTTTCTCGATATACAGTATACACCTATTTTTCGCGGGGGTTACTTTCCAAAAAGAACCCGTGATAGGTAAAATCCGTGAAGTAGAAACCTTTTTTTTTTTTACAATTATTATACAATTAAATACTCTATTATACATTGCTGCTGTCGTCCTTATGTTTTTTTCGTCCTTCTTTATGGAACGAACGGAAGATTCATTAATTCCATAATGCCGACCTACAGCCGCATAGCTTTTACCTTCCCTTAGCATGTCCAGAAGTTTAACTTTATCTGCGATAGATATCATCTTCCGCTGCCTTTTGGGCCCTTTTGTCGCCCCAGAGCATTTTGTCCACATTATGGGTTTTAGAGAACCTCGAAATTGCAAGAGAATTTGCACGTCATGTAAATTTGGCAAGCTGTTTTACGTTCGTGTACCTATTAAACTGCAACGTTATTGACGCACAGGTAGAGAAGAAGCGGAGTGACTTTTTAGCCAATCAGAATGCAGAACACGATGCACGATGCAAATCCGTGAAGTAGCCAAACCGTGAAAAGTAAACCGCGTTATAGCGAGGGATCACTGTAACCCAGTTTCTGCCGATCAACTCTTCCATCTACATAACCAATCGGGAGCCGTCCGAAACCCTGGCAGCTTGATTCAGAAACTCCACGCACGTCCTTAGAGCTTAAGAACCCTCTGGGATGAGGGTTGAAACGTCGTCAAGTGTAGAAATTCAAGTCCGGTTGCCACATAAGGAAGGATTTTCATCCTGGGATCAATACTAAGATGGATTCGAACACACGGACCAGGACCTTCTGCACCCTCCAGAGATCCACCACCACTAGCAGCCCCTCGGTAACGTCCTCAGGTCATGTGATCCAACAGGTTTCACTCCTTTGTTTATCTTCACCTTTTCACATTCCAATCCAGCGAATCCCTCTAAGTTGCCTGTTTGTTCCAACGAACAACACCCCCGTTAGCAAAGCAACCCCCCCCCCCCACACACACACACACACACACTAAGGCTCTGCAGATCAATACTTCCATTTACACAACAAGCCACCATAACCTCGACCCGCCCAAAACCCTGGCAGTTTTATCGGGAAACTCCCCACAGGTCAACAGAACTGAAGAAGCCTCTGGGATGAGGGGAGAAATTCAAGTCCAGTTGCCAAGACAAGAAGATTTCCACAAGAATCCACCAGGACCTGGATGACCGGGAACCTCCGCAGACGCAAAAATACTTCATCCATTCATTCATTCAACTACAACTATCCATCTTTTCATCCTCACGTTCATCATTCACACACCTCACACACCCCGAGCCTTTTCGTTTACATGCCAATGAACCTCCTGTGTGTTTTTGGACGTTGGGTGGGAGGAAGCCGGAGAAACTCGCACAGAAACGAGGAGAACATCCAAACTCCACGCCGGAGAGGCCCCCCCCTGTCGAGAACGGACCGGGAACCTTCAGCGCTCCGTATGGACGAGGTCCGGCGGTATCTCTGAAGCTCTGAAGTCGACGGGTGTGAAGGAAGCCGGTTATTTTGCTGCTTCGCCGCCTCACTCCCGTGTAACGACGACAGAGCACATAAACTTGCCAAACGAATGGCTTTTAGGACCAAAACAAGGCCGCAGGAGGAAACATCATGGACCATAAGGGGGATGCAAACATCTCAGGGAAGATTTTCAGCCGGGAAAATGAAGCGTTGCTTCGAAGAGTCAGAAGATTCGCCACTCCGGCATCTCCTGGATCAAATGAGTTTTGTGCGGCGGTTTTCCCCGAGCGGACGCTCCGGTGGCTGCGCAGGTGGTCGGGACGGCCTTCGCCTCGGACCGACCCCCTGAAAACGTTTTCAAGGTGAAGAAAAAACCAGACTCAGCTTTTATTATGAATAACCGACAACTTGTTTTTTTTTGTTTTTGTTTTTTTTTAGTTTCCATGGCGCTGAACAATCATTTCTTCTGGAGGAGAAAAACGATAAATATAACGCTGAAGCAATACGGGATGATAGATGAGATTCAGACCGGGGGCAGTCGCATTTCAAGTGTTTTTTTTTTTTTTTTCCCCCCTCTCCCCCTAATATAAGCGAATAATCTAACATTCTTTCAGCCACCGCTTGCGAAACAGGCGGTCTGTCAGGTCATTCACGTACCGAGACAAATTGTGCCGTAGCGAGACCCGAGCGATTGCTTTATCGGACTTTGAGAATAACATACCGAAAGTTGATAGGGCGCACTTGGAAACGGCGCAATCCGCCCTGGGTGGACTCCTCTGTCGTTTTTAAGAGATGGCAAATCACCGCCCGGACCGTTTTCGCTCACGTAGCCGAGGCTGACGTAGCTTCATAGCTGCGCGGCCTTGTGCCTGGTACAGGAGGGGGTTCTGTGCAAAAGTACAGAACGCAAACTTCGCCGTGCCGGACGAGGTCAACGCGATCAAGGACAAACAATCTCTCCAAGTCCGGGATCAAAGAAGCTGCAGCGGTAATCATCTTAACCCGTCAGCGTAAGAGCGTGTGGAAGGAACCGTGTGTGTGTGTGTGTGTGTGTGTGTGTGTGATGTCGAGCACCTGCCATTTTCAGAGCGCAGCACTTCATCGACCCGCTCCAACGCCGCACCACCTACCGGCGAGGAAAGAAAGGGATGCATCAGAACCGTACGTCTGCGAGCTTCTCCCCGGAGGGAACAAAAGAAGGACAAAAACGCAATCTGACGCATGTGAATGAGTTTTCCACGACGCGTTTGTTTTCGCAAAAGGTGGCAATTACGATGAGAAACGGGTTCAGAGGTTCGCGTCGCTCTCAGCGCGGACTTCCGATCACCTCCAATTAGATCGGACGCGACGCGGCAGGCGGGGAATGAGGTTAAAATGCAACGTGGAATTATTATCAAACATATTTTGGGTTTCGCATCCGATGGCAAACGCTCTCTTATTCACAGCTGCAGGATGTGACTCATCACAAGGCGCCGAGAGAGAGATGTTTATGATCGGGTGACAAATGACGGACTGACTTCGACAGCGAGGAAAACATCCATCTTGTTAGCTTCTGAAAGGTTTCATCGGCTCAAGAGGGCCGGTAGAAGACGGCTGGGTAGATGTAGTGTTGGTGTTCATCCTGCCAGGCAGTCCTCCTTAAACGCCACGGAAAGGTCCGGCATGTTTCATTTTTATGAGTTTTCCCGAGTAATAAAACTGGCTATTGCACGTCTTTCCTCTCCCACTTACGTGAATCCATTAGCGCCGATAGCAGTGCGGCGCGCAGGACAAGATTCATCGAGACTTTCACTCATGACGGCGATTAATTCAAGTTTAGTCAGATTTTATTTATGTCGCGCCGAATCACAGACCCGGATGTCTGACAACCAGACCGCTCTTTAAAATCCCCCCCCGGAAGCAACCTCTTGGCGAAGAAACGCCGCTTTTTGCAGGTGCGGAAACCTCAAGACAGACCCCGACTCACTTGAGCGGTCTTCGGGCTAGCCTAGCGCTAACGGTAGAATCGATGCAGGGGCTTTACCTCGCGCGTGCAGTAGAATCCAATCCAGGGCCGCAGCTCTCTCTTCGAGATGCGACCGTTCCGAACGTCGTAACGTTAGTTTTCGTCTGTTTTGGATCCAGAAGCTGAATTTTCTCTGCAGCGAGACGGAAAAAACACAACAGTCGTGGAACAGACTCAGACTCCTGTGCACCTGCCGGGGTAAACAGTCATCACAACAGCATTTTGCCGCGCAACAATGGAGACAACGGGGGGCTGATTTTCCTGCAGAACACAAACACCGTTACTTTCATGTGTACAATTACCGTACTTCCCAGACTATTGAGCGCACCTGAATATAAGCAGCACCGGCTGAAAAAAAGCTAATAAATATATGTGTCCCACATAAGGTGTCCACGTTGTAACATGATATACTTACACAGAAACATTTTTTAATTAAATACATACCGGTAACATCCACAAATAAGTACTGGAAATGCTTTTTTTCCAAACAGTGGCCGATGAAAGAATAATAAATAACGCCCACCCATTTATTTTCTATTCCCGCTTTGTCCCGCTGATCGCTATCTTGGTCGTCCTGAAACTGAAACTGAAACTGTTCAAGAATTTCACGGTAATTTTATTGGTCCGATGTGACGAGGCTTAGATTCGGCAACATTAGCCCCCCCCCCCGCCAAAATATATACATAAATGAATAAATTAGCCTTACGCGTGTGAAAAAAGTAGCGGCTAATAGTCCGGAAATTACGGTTACCGTTTGTTCAAGCGTGGGGAATCATGCCGGAGATCCATGGGAGCTCGGCAGCATCTCATATCTGTAGCTTGCAACGTGATGACCAGAAGGAGCTGACAGGAGAGCTCATCAATGTGCTTGTTCAACTTTATGTGTGTGTGTGTGTGTGTGTGTTGCAGTCGTACCTGTTGACCACCCCTGTGGTGATAAAAGGCCTTTAACTCCTCTGCTAGTTTCCCCGGAGGGAAGGTGCCGATAGAACAAACCATCTGAGGAAAAAACCGTCGAACCTTCATATCTTGACTTTTCCGAGGATATGAAAGTATTAAACGCCGAGTGCGAGGGAGAAAACACCCAGGCTTTGGATAAGCAAAGCTAAAACCTTGTTCAGAGGGAATTAAGTTCCACCGTAAAGTTAAAGGCCGCTTTATTCACGATGTATTTATGACCCCAGAGGACGGGGAGGTCACGTTTAGCAGGGAACACAGAGCCGTTTCATGAGGTTAAAACAACAGGAGGTTTACAGAAACCGGGATTCTCCGGACGGGAGGACGCCGCCGTTTATTCTGATATGAAATGCAATATGGACCTATTTACCGGTAAAAGCGGCGCTCGGGAAAAAAGGGTGAGAAATTACCGCGACACCGATTTGCAGGCGTTTGACACGAAACCGCGCTATCATTTCATTTCCATTACCAAAGCGCGCTTCATGTCAGTTTCATTTTCGGACACGCCGTGTTGCGCCCAACGAGGGACCGCCGAAAATGCGACGTGAATGTGAGAAAACGGCGCAAATCGGGTTTGTGCCGCTCTGGAGTTTGACCGAAAATTTTGTCGCGTTTGCGTGGATCGTAGTCGTATTCACGCCGCGTGAATCTCCCGAAGATGCCCTTCCTATTCTTCTCCGCCCTCCTCGGAATTAGCCGTAGCCGCGCTTTTAGCGTCCATCGGGGTTTCGGCGCCGCAGCCTGCAGGCCGTCGAGCTGTTCGGGCCACCAGGGAGGCTCCGTCAGAACAGCCCGGTGCTCGGCACGGTTCATAAAACTGTGAAAAATAAAATATTTTAATGATCTGCACTGCTGTCGGATCGCACTTCTCACAAAGGTTACATCCTAAACCAAGAATCAAACAGAAGACTTATTATACACCGCTAAAAAAAAATAAAGAGAACACTAAAATAACACATCCTGGATCCGAACAAATGAAATATTCTGATCTTATCTTATCTTATCTTATCTTATCCTATCTTATCTTATCTTATCTTATCTTGACTGCAAGATGATGAGAGAACTATATTGCCATTTAATTTTGTTTCGGAGTGTGTTTGTGCGTGTGTGTGTTTTTTAACATGTTTTAATTTGGCGGAAAAAAAACAATGTTTTATTCCTTTATGGTCACAGGCACAGCACGATTAAAATCCTGCACCCGAGGAATCCATAAAATGAAAAGACAACGGGACTCGGAGTTTATTTGAAGATACAAGAAAATATGTTCAGAAATTGCGCAGCAGGCGGAAGAGAAACCACCTCCTCCTCGTGCGGTGACAGCAATGTGGGAAGCGCCGTCGGTTCGGCTCCTCTCATATACAAAAGACATAAAACCCCTTTGAGTGGAATCGGGTTGTTCATTATGAAAATCAATGAAACATGGACGGAGTGGACCTATTAATCTCCTGAATTTGGGGCTCGTAATGGCCGCCGCCGCAAAGAAAACAGGCGGATCGTCTCGACCGGAGGGAAGAAACAGCCCGAATGCAGGGAAAATAGAAAATGGAGCGTCACCCTTCAGTCATAAAAACGGATCAAATCAACATAAACAAATATACCGTGTACTTCAAATCCGTTCGAACTTGATCTATATATTGCACGAGAGCGAGGCGCGACGGCGGCGCCTTGAAAAATCCGCACTCTTCCGTCGGAATGAAGTCATTCCTCTTTTCGGCGGCGCCGCTCTCCGTTTGCTCACTTCTCACTTAAATGCTGATTTTCTCCCGGACCGAACGGCTCGCGTTTGCGTTTGCCGAGTTAATTGCTCCGACAGAAGTGACCCTCCGGTGAACTCCGGGGTCCGGCGGAGGGAGAGGCCAGAGTCCACGCGGAGCTAAACACTAATCTCGCCGTTTAACCTTCAATTTTAGCTGTATTTACTGACTTGGCTTCAGCGGGATGATGGGGAAATAGACTTTACTTCAACTTCACAAACAGAAGCGCGTCATCATTCACCCTCTCTTTTAAGCATCAAATAGACTTGCAACCATTCACTCCTTCATCAGTTCATTTTATGAACATCCGGCCTAATTTGATGGATCAGTAAAATCATTACTCGGAAGTAACACTAAATCCAAATTTTTCCTTTGTTTTAGTGTAGGGGTGTCAGACTCAAACATACAGTGGGCCAAAATTCAAAACTGGGGCAAAGTCGCGGGCCAACGTTGATATTTATCAAAAAACAAATCTTCCTCCAGATATAACATGAACCCAAACAAGTTTTGCTTAAAAACGAAATATGGAACAAGCATAGCTTAATACTATACAATATATAACTTGATATTGCAAACATGCAAAATCCTGTTTTCTGCCTAAGCAGCAGGGTGCCAGTATTAGCATAAGGTCGCTATGACGACTGTACACACAGGAGAGGGCGTTTATGGGTCCTGTTGTGATTTTCGTGCAGAAAATTCTGGGATTTGTAGAATTAGCGGTACATGCACTGTAGACTTTACCCAATAGTCATTCGGTCTGGCTTTGCGGGCCAAATTTAATTACAGTGTGGGCCACATTTGGCCCGCGGGCCAGAGTTTGGCACTTATGTTTTATTATAAAGGAGGTAAACAGATAAAATCTTAATATGTAATGAACTGTTCCTCTAAAAAAAAAACATGACGAATTGATATTGAAATGAAAAAGAAAAAAGAATTGATCAAATTACACCCTCAAAATATTGTTGAGTTTAAAGAGAAAATCTTGTCACGGTGGGAAAATTTGCCACTAGAATTTAGTAGAAAATGGTTTGTTAGCATGTATAAGAGGAGGTATAATGTTTACAAGGCTATTCTGGTTATTAAATCAATCTTTTGATTTTGCCCTTTTTTTCTGTGTTTTTTTTATAGAAATATGAAAAGAAAAGATTGTTTTAACGCCGTCACTTGACATTTTTTCATCAAAAAATCTTTATTTTTTTCAAAAATAAGGCAACGTTTTTTTTTTTTCATTTTTTCCCTGCTTGTTTTTTTTTTTTTTTAAACCCACTGCATAAAACCCCAGGATGCATGTAAGAAAAAAAAAAACGCTCGGGCCACACAAAGATTTGATTTCAGGCAGGAGGGCCACAAAATATTGAATCTGACACCCCCTGTTTTATAGAGACATGCAACCATTCAGCCTCTCATCCTCACTATGAAATTTGTACCTTGACTGACAGTCGGTCTGTCCGATCTGACCTTTTCCGACACAGACGTCACCGCGCACGTGCACGTAACGCCGCGTTCTAGCAAGCTAGCGAGTTAGCCTCCAATTTATGTGATCTAAACTTATAGGTATAGAAATGATTGGGGGAGCTGGACCGAGTAAAAAGACTAAAACGTATCACTTCCATACGGAACGGGAGGCGGACCTTTTTTTTTTACTATGTCATTTTCAAAGTGCGTTCGCTTCATCTGCCGGTCTGCCGTCGCTGTACCGAAAAAGGGAAATGCGGAGCGGCGTTTTCAGAGCGTTCATGAAAACAACAACCCCGACTTCCTGCCGAAAAGTGAGCCGAGAAGGAAAAAGTCATTTTTGTCACAGCTAACTTCAACTATGCTGCTGACTCCATTCATGTCATCAGAATAAGGTATTTACCAAAAAAAGTTGTAGTGTGCCATAAGGGTTCATGCAATTATGAAAGATCCACAAACATTTACCGTGTTAAGTATATCAGTAGATGTATAAATATATATACTCAGCATTTTTAGTGGAGGTAGATCATTTTCACATGGTCATTTGAACATGCGACACATGTCATAGAGCTCCATACAGCTACGCACTCACTCATTAATTATAGTAATAATAATAATAATAATAATAACAATAATAATACATAGGATTTGTATAGTGGTTTTCATGGTACTCAAAGACGCTTTCATTCACCTCAATCGACATGCAACCACTCACTCCTTCATCGCTTCATCTTCATTCACCCTCTCATTGGCATGTCCGAGCACCAAATCTCAACCCGGAGGTCTCCTGGCACCTTCCACGCAGAGAAGGTCTGGATGGACCGACACGCTTTAGATCCACGAATCTCCCCGTCTTTCCACGGGAACGCCTCTGGCGGCCTTCTGCCTCGACACTGCTCATCACACACACACCTTACAACTCCAAAATTCAGATTCTAGGAGCGGGCAGAGAAGATAGTGTGAGGGTGCAGACATGGAATGTGTTCTGGTCTCCACGGAGCGTGGGTGATGTCACCAAACATGCATGAACATAAAACCAGCAGCAGGAGAAGCAGCAGGAGAAGCAGCGGGAGAAGCAGCGGGAGAAGCAGCAGGAGAAGCAGCAGGAGAAGCAGTCCCACCTCCTGCTCTGAGAGGACAGAGAAAGTTTGCTCTCCCGTGACTGGATGTGCATCGGCTATCAAGTGTCGAACAGACACACACACACACACACACACGCACATATATATATCATTTTGCAAACACACACACAGGCATCATTTTGCAGGAAGCGCTGCAGGTGGGTGGACATCCCGACGTGTGAAGATCACTTCAAGGCTGATCCAGCGTCGGTTTTTCCGTGAATTGGAAGATCCACGGAGCTCCGCCCGACACGGGACTTCCTCACGCCGCCGCCTGGAAGCGGCTCCCAGCCGACAGGCTCCCCTCCGCCCGCCGCCGCCTCGCCGAGGACCCGGTGCGGCGGGGAACTTCGCGGACCCCCTTCCAACCCCACTCCTCACCCACACGCCGTGCACGCAATGTGGACTACCAGCCCCTGTGGATGATGACAGCGTGCGTGTGCGTGTGCGTGTGCACACCTGACCCGACGCAAGTCCGATGGATCATTTCAATACAGCGACACACTCCCGGTGGATCGGGGGGTCGGCTGCAGCGTAGTTTATAGTGTGTGTGTGTGTGTGTGTGTGTGCGCACGAATCTGTGCGTGCATGTGTGTGCGTGCACGCGTCTGTACCAGCTAGAAGAAGCAAGAAGAAGAAAGCGAAGGAGAGGCGGGCTCGGTGTGTGTGTTTGTGTGTGTGTCCGTCTGTTTGTGTGTGTGTGTGTGTGTGTGTGTGTGTGTGTGTGTATCACCGGGATCCAGAGCGGCGCGCCTGTGACAGACTGACCGGCAGCACGCGCTTCCCGCCGCGGGTTTTGACGGCCGTGTGATCTCCCGGATGTGATGCCCTTGTATGTCATCGACCGAAAATTCCCCGACACATCCGGTAAGTTCTCCGCGCACGGCGAACGCCTCGTTCACCGGCTGGGGGTGCGTATCTGGGACTCGCGTGTGTGTGTGTGTGTGTACGTAGGTGCACGGACATTTTGCGCGTGCGCGCTCAGTGACACGGGGCAGCGTGCACCAGTTGATCATGCCACCCTTCCCTGCTGGAGTTCCCGATGTGCAACAAGAGATGCGGCCTCACACACACACACACACACGCACACACAAACACACACACGCACACACACACACACGCACGCACACGCACGCTGCTGCAGCCCGATATTGCATGACTACTTATCCCGCACGGCTCCACTATCGATTCTGCAAAACTTACTTTCCGCGCACTCCATGCAAAATGCTAAGTTTCGCTGTCACAGTCGTGCAACCCCCCCCCCCCCCCCCCCCCCACACACACACCCTCCACGAGCGTGCACGCCACCGACGTCCGTGCGCGTCAACAGGACGCTCCGGACGGATTCCAACTCAATTACGCACAAGATGCGTCCAGGGCTCACACAGATGTAGGCTGTAAAAAAAGTGATTCAGGGGAAGGAGGGGGGCTCTGAATGATGGTTACTTATGTGTGTGTGTGTGTGTGTGTGTGTGTGCGCGCGGCGCCCCCCCCCCCCCACATGTGTCTGAGTGAATGATTGCTTTAATTTTGAAGGGGGTCCACAAGGTCTCTCAAGACATGGAAAGTGATATATCAAGACAGACGCTGGGAATTTTTTGACTTTCCCCCCATTCCTTCCAGAACCGTCCCGAACGGCGACCCGTTCTTATGATCAAAAACGACACTTCAATTGACAAGTCCATTACTCGCGGCATCGGCGGGGCCTTTTTTTCCCCGCCGCGGACGTCCACGGACGCATCGCTAATAAGCACATAAATCATCCCCGGAGCGGCTAACGGGAAACATGTGTAGGGCCTAATCCCTAAATCCTAAATATAATGAGGAGTGATAGCGGATGAGGAGGGGAGGACGCGCGGCTAAGTGGCGAGATTCGTCCCCGTCGCGCCGTTTAAACTTGATCCAGCTCCGTTTTCACGCCTCCCTCGACATTCCTTCACCCCGTCGCTCTCCGGGTTCCTGGGGAACTCGTATCTCCGCGGGGTTTCGGGGGGGGGGGGAAGTTCACCCCGCGACACAAGGGAAGGAGAGGTATCCGATACGTTTGATTTTTCTCTTTTTTTTTTTTACGATGTTTGGGAGCGAGGGGAGGGAGCCCTGCGGTCCCTTTACGCGGTAATGGCCAATTATTGTGTTGGATAATGATGGCTACCAGGGGAGTTGACGCGGCGTGGGCTCCATTGTGCAGTCACGAAGAGGAATGGGGATTCGAGGCCGTGGCATTGCTGTGGTGGCGTTTGATGCGTGCGGTTTCGTGAGGACGCTCGTCCGCGTTGGCGCGTCTCCGGTTCTCGGCCGAGTCAAAGGCGGCTAAGAGGCTTTGTCCTTTGGTGGCACCGCTTTCTCATCTCGGCGGAGAGGAGAAGAAGAAGAAGAAGAAAAAACTAGACCCACCCATCTGCACAGACGCCTCATGACACCAGCATGTACAAGTGTGTGTGTGTGTGTGTGTGTGTGTGAGTCAGTGAGGGATTAAGGATTAATTGCCTTCAAAGATCGACTTTACTGCTTGTTACATGAACTTTGTAAAGTTCTCACTTTGCCCCCGGAGAGGAAAACAAGCCGGTGCGGCGCCGAGGCGAAGGAACGATTGTTTTCTGCTCCTCAGAAGCGAGTGATTCTGCTTGTGTCTTCCACCGGGAAGGGTGAGGACCTTCAGCGCTCTCGCCGAGGTGAACCCCGAAAAGCAGAAGAGCCGTCCTAGCGTTGGCGTGACCGACGAGAACCCGGATTTCTATTAAATTAAGATTCGCCGCCGTCGAGCCCGAATGTTTTTTCTTCAATTCAACAAAACATCACTAAAAAAAACCAACCAGACGGTCTTTTCACTTTCTTTTTTTTTTTTCCTTGGATTGAAGGAATTGAATCCGAAGACGTTGACAAGAATTCCTTTTAAAAAAAATGTGTTTTCCCCGCTCCCCAGGTGATTTGTTACAGCTGGGAGACCCGAAGATGACGGACACCAACCCCCCGAAATCGGCCAAGAAGCCCCGCTGGACCTCCCTGGAGATCGGCCTCATCACCATCGTCTCGTTGCTCTTCGTGGTCATCGTGGCCCTCATCATCCTCTACGCCACCCAGAAGACCGGTGAGTGCCGAGGAACCCCAACCGTCGACGCGCGGCCACGTTTTTCGGATCGTTCGGAGAAAACGCACGTTAGGGAAAAGTTTTTGAAACGTCGCACAAAAGCGCGTCCGCTGGACCGCAACCGAGGCGAAGGTCCCTCCCGGGTGGACGGGATGCAAACAATAAGGACGTGATATATTCTGTTTTTTCAGCCTCCGAGTCAATGAATCACTGAGAAACGGCTGTTTCTCTTTAACCTAGCTTGCACTTCAACCCATTCACACCTGGTTTTATCTGAAAACATAAAATATTCCACCACTGATAAGTTACAATAGACCGACAATAGAACAAAGTACGATTATTAATCCAAAAACATTATCGCTGACCGCGTAATAAATCTGTGGATTGACAAATCACAAGAGGTGACTCACACACACACACACACACACACACACGAAACATGTGTCAACACCATTTGGTGATTGTCATCTACGGCGTCAGGAGAATCAGAAGGTCCAACCACCTGAAGGAACGCCACACACACACACCGCACGGGTACAGAAGGTCACATGACAGGGTGTGTGTGTGAGAACAACAAACCTGAATTATCAGCGGAGTGAAGGAATGACACAGATTAGAGCCCGAGCCATTTAAAACGCTGTTGTAAAGAATTGTGAAAACAAAAAAGGGCGGTGGATGCGGAGCCAGTATTTGGCGCCATGATGGATGAATGCAAAACCTCGGCCGACTAACGACTTGTTTGTGTTTTCCCCGCAGATGGAATCTGCACCACCGCCGACTGCACGCAGGCAGGTGAGCCTCCCGATCCCGAGAATTGGATTTTTCTTTTAGGGTTGAGAGAAAAAAAAAAAAAAAGGGTTGGGGGGGTGGGGGTGGGGGGGCGTCTGCGTTGAATTAAGAGACTCTTTTCAACTTTGAACGCGACCGTCGTCGTCGTCACGACACGATTTAACCAGAAACAGAGAACCTCCGGCTGTTCGCGCCGGGCAGGTCGGAAAACTTGAGTCGTATAAATTAGCTCGGAAACTCGGCGAAACACTGATATTAACAGGAAGGCCATATCGGCGGTTTCCAGACCCGGATTCCGCACGGCGCCGCCAATAAAGTTTCAGAGCGTTCGGGAGCCGTTGGCCTATTTCAGTCAGGTTTGACAGACGTCGGCGGGCTCCGGAGATTTGGCCGTCTGGTTAATCCAACCGGAGCTCCGGCGGGTTTGCCTCCTCCTCCTCGCTCACACACACACGTTCGTGTTCGATATTCAGATTTTGAGCGTTAACTCCTCCTGGCAAGAAGGTCCCTGGTTGGATTCCTTCCCGTGCAGAGTCTCCATGTTCTGAGTATGGATGGGAATGAAAAGGTGAATTTATGTATCTATTATACATGACGGGGTGAATTATTTCACATCTATGTTGTTTGAATGAGAAAGTGAATATTTGTACGTTAAATGTGAATGACAGGGTGAATGTATGTCTTTATTACGTGTAAATGACAGGGTGACTGTTTGTATGTCTCAATATGACGTGAACGACAGGGTGAACGGCTGCACGTGTGTCACGTGTGCACGAGGAAGTGAACGGTTGTATGTTTCTACCTTATATGGATGTGAATGAAAGGGTGAATGCACGTTTCTGTGATGTATGGATTGTTGCATGTCTATCATGGGTGACTGACAGCAAATCCTTGTATGTCTCTAACATATCGATGGCTGGAATGCAAAACCTCCTATATGCAAATTTTTCGATTTTGGGTTTTTGCATTGAATGGTGAGAAATGGGACGACGCCATATTTTCAGTCTATCTGCAAGATAATCCCGCCTTTTCTTTTGACATAAATGTCACATGACAAAACCCCTATGTGCAAATTGAAGCAGAAGAAAGTAGGAAAACAAAACACCTATCTGCATTGTCAGCGGTAAAAATACATGCTATGTGTTTTTAAATTATAACCTGGAAATATAGTCTGTGACCAATAGAATATTCTTGAATATCTTTAACAAAGACATAATATAATCAAATGAAAGGTTTTTTCATTTCCTGAAAAAAGTGTTTTTTTGAAATAGGAGGTTTTGCATTCCAGCCATCGATATATGGATGTGAATGAAAGGATAAATGTGTTATTTCCGAATGCTTGTATCTCTACTAAATATGGATACAAATAAATATCTATTACGTGTGAACGACAGGGTGAACGCTTGTATGTCTCAATATGACGTGAATGACGGGGTGAACGGCTGCATGTCTGGCACGCGTGCACGAGGAAGTGAAAGGTTGCATGTTTTGACCATAAATGAATGTTTATAACGTGTGAATTGTTGCACGTCTCTATGTGATGTCTGGACGAGAGGGTGAATGCGACCTGAGCGTTGTCGGGAATGAACGAATGAACGGATAAATGTGTACAAGATACAACATACAAGTGTTTCGTCTGTTAGCGCGACGCTCCCCGAAACGCCGAAACTTCAGAGGAATCCCTCCGGAGCTTTCCGCCGATAATCCAGGCAGAGTCTTCATAAGCATAGGCGGCGGGGGGGGGGGGGGTTGAGAGGGGACACGGCTTCTTCCAAATGAAACAAATTCCATCCACCAGCAGTAATTAACACATTAAATCTGGTTTCCTTAGCACACATAAAAACTGGAGTCACAGTGGGAGTTGCTGAGCCCAGCCCAGAAAAATATAACACGGCATATTAGAGCCCATAAATACGGTAAAGAGAAATACAATCTAATTTGGCCGGGGAAGTACCATTTTAATACAATTTGCATCTGTTGATTTTGCGCCGCGCTCCTCGGGGGCGTGACGCTTTTCCAAAACCCGTGATTTGATTTGACTTTCAATTACCAGGACGTGGAAGGATCCGATTCCATTTTCAATCAAAACGTTGTTTTGTTTTTTTTTTTCCAAAACCGATGAACACCGAGGGTCCGACAGCTGTTATTTACATTCTCGTGAAAAAGAAAAAAAAAGGATTCCCTTTAAGAGCTAACGCTGCGCGGTTGTTAGGGGATGTTTTATTCACATCGTTACAGTCAAGGGCTTTGTCTGTCGTTGGCGGCTTTGGGCGAAAACGGCGAGCGAGGACGGAGTCGTTACAGAGCGGCAGAAAGAAAAGAGTGCATATTTTGAAAACGCGCATCACAAATAATCCCAGACGCCGACTCGAATACAAAAGCGAAGCTCAGAAGCGAAAAAAAAACAAAAAAAAAAAACGCAACGATCCGCCGCGGAGCGACATCACGAATACAGACTCACTATTTCACCGTTTCCCTTCTTCTGTGTGAAACATCATAACGGAAGAGCGGAGTCGTTGATCTCCTGCTCTGGAGGACGAGGAGATCTGGTCCCGCTAAAGATGTCACGCCACGTTTTCAGATCTGCTTTCCCTCCGCAGCGTCTCGCCTCATCGAGAACATGGACACCAGCGCCGATCCCTGCGATAACTTCTACCAGTACGCGTGTGGAGGATGGGTGAAGAAGAACATCATCCCGGAGACCAGCTCTCGATACAGCACCTTTGACATTTTACGAGATGAACTGGAGGTCATCCTCAAAGGTCGGACACCCACACACACACGCCCACGAATCCGAACACACACACACACACACACACACAGAGCGGCTGCAGCACAGAGCCGGATTGTTGGATTCATGAAGTTGCAGGGGACGGGCGGGGGTTCATTATCGGGAATTGTTAAGCGGCCGGCTCCGGTCCTTCTCAGACCGCTGACGGCTCCTGAGCTCCGCCGGGCCGAGAACGCCGGCGCCCGGCGGATGAGTCATTCTTACTCGTGCTAAAAATAAAAAAAAAAAAAAAAACAACGGGTGTAATATTTTTGTTTGCGTTAAACAAACGTTATCGATACGGCCCTGCGGACGCTCGCCGTTTCGGGACCATAATCTGGAGAACTCGGAAGCCTCGCCGCCGCCTTTTCCCGCGGCGTGGCTTTGCAAATGTCAGGTAGATTTACGCCCCGCCGTGCTCGAGGACGCGGCCCGAGGGAAGCGGGGAAGGAATCGGAGGACGTCCTGAGCACATTCATGCGGCGCCTCAGGAAATCGCCGTCGGAGGGAGTGAACCTTATTTGCAAGTTTTGCCCGAGCGCGTTCCAGCTGTTTAGCATGTTTTGCTGCAATTATCTTCCTCTCCTTGCTGATAGCGGCCCGGTCGAGCTGATCTTGCGCGCGACTCCCCCGCCAAGCGTTCGTTTGACAGAAACGTTGTGGAAAGTTGAAGCGGGGTCGTCGTAGGAGGTTAAAAAAACGAGGTTAACGCGACCCCCCCCCCCCCCGCGCCGTCTCATTTATCTCGACTGTTTGAATTCCATTTTTTAACCGTCCGCTCGTCGCGCGCCGGGATTTCAAAGAAAAAAAAAAAAAAAACGTATTAATTAATAAGTTGAATCCAAAAAGAAGTCATTTTCGAAACTTTTAAACCGTCGCAAGTTATACCAAAAAGGACAACATGGCCACATATTATTTCCTTATAATATTTAGATAAAGTCCTGCGCTCTTGGAGCTGATGAATGCAGTGAGGTCGTACATTATTAACTCTGTATATTAATAAGATGACACGGTTAAGCGTCTGCCGCACCTTGTTTTACAGCGGTTCATAAAGCATCGGCTCCTCCGCGCGTCCCTCCCGTCCGTGACAGTATTACTGCTGTAAATATCACAAACGCCGAGCGACGAGAAAGTAAACGCCGCTCAACGAGAGCCACCGGCTCTTGGCTAAAATACACGCCGTATCTTCGTTCCCTTCTTCGCTCAATCCGGGCTGATATTTGTCGGGTTATAAACATCTGACGAGCGATAAGTCCAGTTTCTGCTGGTTTGAAAGGAAGAGTTTGGTCGGTTCTCACGTTCTCATGTGGCCCGCGAGAACGTTTCCAAAAGTCCGATTGTCTTAAAATAAAGTCAAACACGAGCATCGACCATAAACTAAATTTCCTGCAATTCATGCCGATCATGTTTTCCGCCACATCCATGCCATTCAAGGCTGGTTCAAGAAAGATTCCAATGCATATGTAACATTTCGGATTTGAAAGGGTAATAAATTCAGTATTTGATATTAAGGAGTAGCTACATTTGTTTCACATTACATTTAGTTACATTTATACTGTTACCGTTACAGCCGTGTGGATAATATATGAATGAATGAATGAATGAATGAATGAATGAATGGACGGTTTCACATGCGTCACCGAGGTTTTGTCATTAGCGGGTCTGTGACGTATTTAGGAACCCCAAAACGTCAGATCATTCTCCAAGAGCGCAGGATATGGGGTGTAGATGATGAATGAATGAATGAATGAATGAATGAATGAATGAATGAATTTGGTTTAATTCCCTGGTTTTTGTGGCAAAAATCGAGAGTCTAGGGTTTGCACACCGGGATGTGATTCAGAGACCAATCCCTACACCAAGGGGGGAAAAAAGATGGGGAAAATAATCAGGATAACATGGACATTTTTTCCTTATTTGCCAAGACGACAGACCCGGTCTTAATTATTAGAAAGCTGGAGTTCGGCGCAGCTGTCGGTGGTACTCTGTTTTTTTTTTTTTTGCATTACCGGTCTGATTAGGAATGTCCGCAGCCACATTGACTCTGTTTCGTCTGGATGTCCGTCTACGCAAAATCGACCGCGCCGCGGCTACAGATCGACGGTTTCTGACGAAAATCTCAACGTTGATCTCGGCGGCGTCCCGTCTCCTGTTCCACGATGACACATGAAACACGTGACCTATGATCTTGCCGCCGGCGCCGCTTGCGTGGATACCACCCCCTGCTGTCGGACAGATCATTTTCCTGTCAACAGCTGCAGGGGCCTGGAAACACCTGGACGCTGCGGAGCCTGGAGCAGCGCGGCAGCAAAAAAAAAAAAAAAAATCAAGCGCGAGTAGCGTTGGCTTGTAAATACCTCGGATTGTTGTAAAGCCTCCAAAAGGATCCATAGTGGAGTTTTGAGCCATGAAACAGCTGCACATGAGCTTTTAGCGATAATTAGCCAAACGATGGGGCGAATTAATAAGCCCAAGGAAGGGATAGGGTTTAATGATATGAAGGGATGGAAAGGAAAAAAAACTGGTAGACGGACGGACGGGTGATATGCAAGACCCGGGGGGTGTTTTAGGTAAAGTAAGGAGGGGCTGTGTTGCCCAGGATTGCAGCAGCGTATGTCGAGCGGAGCCAAGGATAGGTCAGAAAAACAGCATGTGTTAGGCCTCTCTAAGCCCTGTGTGTGTGTGTGTGTCCATGTGCACGTGACCGTGTTAGTGCGAGCTCAGCGCTGCCCTTACATGAGGGGCCTCTTGAATGACTGCCGGTCTAAATCTCACTCTACGGGGAAAATTCGAGCCAAGGGCATGCGATCCACGCGGCGGCTTATGTTTCCTGTTGAATTTGGCGTCCCGGCGAGCCGAGCTGAATGTCTGCAATGTGGCCGTGACGTCAAAACATCACTCGTTCCCTTTTTTTTTTTTTTTTTTTTCTAGCCGTGTCACCAACTGACAGACGAAACGCCGACGTTTATGATTGATGGTTTAAAAACAACCTCCCGTCAATGCCGTCCTCATACCGCTCATTGAGATGTACGCTCCGCGCCCGACGCCGGCGACCTCTCCGGGGTCGTAGCACAACAACGCGGCGGCCTCCAACCCTCGTGAAGCCATCACATAAATTCGGGCGTCCAGACTAGACAGGTTTCCGCGCGAACTTCTTTTCCCCCTTTCAAAAACAAGCGCTGCCAACAAAAATACGGCGAATAAAAGGATCGAGCGGCGCGCAGACCTCCACCGAGGATCTAATGTTCCCTCGAAGCTGTTTTCGCAGCCGACATATTTTTAATTTTTTTTTTTTTTTTTTTTACACACGGCATTACGTATCAAACTTGCCAACGGGCGCCGTGACTGCAACCCCGTGCTCGTCAGAAGAGATCGAGCCTGTCGCAGCTAATTCCGCTTATTGCTTATGATGTGATCCTGCTAAATTATGCATTTTAGCTAATACCCTTTCACGGCGGACAAGGCTTGCGAAGCAAAGGCCGACTACTGAAGAGTTTACAGATTTTAGTTCCGATCCCGTCTTTGGATATCAGTTCTTCTTATTTACGGGGTGAATAGATACGATCTGCCATATTCACGATAGCTAATCAGCCTCCAGTACTTTACTCTGAGGCCGGGAAGATATATCAAGAATGTTTTTCAAACCAGATAAGGCCACGCTTTGGAAATGATTTACTTTCGGCACCGTTCCGTGCGGTAATTTAGCGATTCGTTATCGATAACGATCACACATGATATTGACGAAGCTTCGGTTCGGCACAAAAAAATTGAAGTTTTAACTTTTTCTCGAAGTCCAAGTCAGCGTTCTTGTCAATTTCTCAATAGAGCTGACTTTGACATCGACGAAAAGTGGATGTTTTAACATTTCAGAGAGGTTGAAAGAGGGTTATGGTTTCGCATTTTTTATTTTTCAATTTTTCCACTGTAGTTACGTATCAGCGGCGGAAATCCAATAATGCCCACATGATCCGTGCCCTTTTGCAGGAAGGGTTTCTGTCATAGGACGTCATTAAGATTAAATGAGCGCATAAATAGTGCAAACACGGTAATGAGGAAATATGTGTGGGTAGAAAAATAAAAGGGTATGAGGAGGCAAAGGTGAGGAGCGTCAGCGCAAGAAGGTAAAAAGGTGTAACTAGCTACCGTTTAATGACTCATTTGGTTTTAAATCTGGTATATTGTCGTAAATAATAAATGACGGAGGGCTTGTTATCCTCGGCCGATCCGTGGAACAGTAAACACTGAGTGAGATGGCACTAAATCTTACTTTCTGTCTGTTTTATTTGTTCTGTTTGTCAGGGAAAAAAAAAAAAAGAAAGCGGAAAGGAAAAGTCAGAAAATCTAATTTCTCGTTGCCTTTGGATGTCGGCTCGCTGCCGCGCCTCGTCGGGCGCCGGGGAGCGTTTCCTGCCACTCGGCTTTTTAATTCGGGTCCCGTCCTCCTTCCCCGTATTGATCCCAGAGTTACATCGAAAATGTGCGCGGCAATAACGGAAAGCGGCGCATCATCACGTAACTGCCGCCGGGAGACGCCTGGCGACGCAGGGAAGCACAAAAGATGACCTCCATTCACCGTAACTCCTATTCGGGGGATTCTTTATTCATTTAAAAAGACATTATTTGCCTCCCATTTAGGTTCCCAGAATATTATACAAGAGGAATAAATGTCTGTTGGTGAAAGCTGGATCTCGATATTTTCCCCTTTACAGAATCCGCTCCTATTTAAGTCACTCGTTCAACAAAGTAGCTTGTTTTTTTGACTTTTTTTTTTTTTTGGATTACCACGTCTCGCCGGTTGCTGATGGCCATTTCCATCATTTTCGCCACCCGCATTGAGCAGGGATCTGAAATGGAAAAAAAAAAAAACCTATTTCCTCACCGCCGGCGCCAACCGATCGATCCTGGGTGGAATGTCGGGTTCGTGTTGATCATCTTAAAGGAACGCTTGACGATGGCGAAGAAGCCAAACGCACTACTTGAGGCCGATGTTGGCCTCGGCGCCGTTCGTTAAAGCGCAAAGGAAGACGTTTCTCGATCAGGGAAATGTCACCCTTTGTCTGAAACACCGAGAAATCCGCGCAAACCAGTACGATATCGTGACATACAAGTCACGATATCGACACGATGACGGGTGTCGTGGATCCGCGTCGGTCGAACTGTTTCCCTGTGAGGAGAGACGGCGAGTGAATCAATAAGCGAGTAATGTTTGATGACGGTCCTGCTGATTGAAGTCCGGAAACCCTCCTCCGAGATGCTCGGAGGAAACGGTGAACAGAATTTAAACACAAACACGTCGTCGCTTCGCAACGGCTCCCGATCCTCGGCAATAACTTTGACTTTCCGCTCGTACATGCAACGTTGAAAGGAGCGGAGCCGGTCCTCCGGCTTATTATTTTGAAAGACTTGCAGAGCCGGTCTTGAGCAGCAGACGTCAACGGCCGTTAAATCGATGGTTTGATCAGAAGTCCATATCGCCTTGGGTTCGGAGCCGTAGGCGCAGAGTGCTTTTGTGTGAGGCGGACTTCCAAATAACTGTGACCGATACACTTATTCCAATGAAGAGAAGCCGCAGACTCACCAAAACACACCAGCGATTAGCGTAGCGCTTTCCTACGAGTGACGGCGGCTCGACGTGGGTGTTGGGTTGAACCTTTTTGTGAGTCTGCAGGAGTGGTTGCAGTTACGAGACACGATATGCAAACGGTGCCTTGAGGCGGCGCATTGTCTGCTTAACAAGTGTTAACAAGTGTCCGAATGCCCAAACCAGGTGTTTCACAGGCTGTGATTCAAGCGAAGTCTTCGCTCCGAGCTCAAACACATGCGCTTAGATAATCGGCGATAAGACGTCTCAATGGTAGAAAAACGTAAACAGGAAGTCGTAAATGCGTTTCCTGGATTTCAGCGAAAAAAAACCCTCGCATTGGCGGTTCGACGGGGAAACAGCCCGGTTCTGCCGCAGAAATATCACCCCCTTGTCTTATGACTTTTGCCTTTTCGCCAATCACCCTTTTCCATCCAACCTCTTTCTCTGGATCCTCCTCACTCACACCAACTCCCTTCATATCAAACCTTCTCTTCGTTCTTCCTCTAGACCTCTAATTCCAGCATCCGTCTACTAATATGTTCACTATCCCTCCTCTGTGCTCGACCCGACCATCTCTGACCTTCTCTCCAAAACATCTAACAAGTGTCGTCCCTTTAATAAACTCCTTCCTGATCCTATCCGTCCTGGTCGCTCCCAGCTCTGCCTCCGGTCTACGACAAATCAAATTATGAAGATGAAAATCATGGCATGAATTGACTTGATATATTTCTCTTCAAAAGAAAAAAAGACATCGAACATGAATTTAGCTGGACGTGTCTAAAAGCTGCAGGTGTCCTCAGTGAAATATGAGATATAAACACAGCAAGATGTTACAGGAAAGATTTTTTGGAAAACTTTTTAATTAAATAAATGACGGTAACGTTGAAAGCTACATAACGCAAATCCTTTTTTTTTTTTAGAGCATATACCAAACTTACATGCAGCGGCTCTATTTCCTTCTTGGACAGCCAAACTCATCGCTTTCAATTTAAAAGCTGCATCAAACGCATTACTCTGCGTCTTTTTCATGAAGCGGGTGCGTGCAAAAACCGCAAAACGGCTGATCTGAAGAATTATCTCATTTGTCTCATTTGTCGCAGGCGCCTTTGCCGGCGGAAGGAAGCTACCGCAAGTAGCCTATAAAAAATCCATAAATTAGCCGCGTGGTTGTAAAAGCCGCATTTCTCAAAGCGTGCAAAAAAAGTAGCGGCTTATATGCCTGAATTTACGGTTCTCACCATCATAACGGAACGCGTATTGTTTAAGATTCATTGTTATTTTTGCATCGAGAAGGTCTGGACTTGTACATGCGGCCTGTCTATGTGGAGTCTCCCCAAAAACATACAAGAGGTTCAGCCTTCCCTTAGCGTGTTGCTGCTCTAAGTGCCTTCCTCCATACAGTCATACCGTATATCGGTAGCGTGTAACGTTAGCGCCGTAAAGATGACCTCCTTCTGTCTGGTGCTGTTTCTGGTCCTGCTAAAGTCATCTCTCGACGAATCTCCACCCTGCCACTCTTGTGTCTGAGCATTCATATTTGGCCCCGGCGCCAAACATGTAGGCCAGGCGGTTCTCTGAATTTCATGTTTTTATTTTGTCTTCGAATATGAGCAAAAATGAAAGCACTACAGAGTATAATAACAAGTTAACTGCACTGACTTGCTCCTTTTATAAAACAGGGATAAAAAGATGCCGTGATTACGATCGCAGCTGGGTTGTATTCCAAAGCACGAGCGTGACAGAAGTCGACATTATCCCGAAGGGGCGTTCACCTTCCTCGATAAAGTCCGCGTATTCCCTCTCTCGCTCTCGCAGGTGTTCTGGAAAAAAACGTGGACGGGGAGGCGGCCGCGCTCGCCAAAGCCAAGATGCTGTACAAGTCCTGCACCAATGAGAGTGAGTCAGTAGGTGTTGGCTGTTGCCACGTAGGCATACCGAGAGCATCTGTGTCGGGGGAGTTCGAGAAGTTCCCAAATGTGCCCCCAAATATTTTTTATTCAAGGTCTAATCGAGGAAAGAGGGGGGGATCCTCTGCTCAACATGCTGCCGGACATATCCGAGTGGCCCATAGCGGTGGACAACTGGGACACCTTATACGGTGAGGTACTTTCTTTACAGCTGCGTATACAGCTAGAGGGCTTTTATGAAATTGACGATTCGCCGTCGCTCCCCTTTTTTTCAGGTGCGTCCTGGAGGCTGGAGGACGTGGTCGCGAAGCTCAACGAGAAATACGGAACGGAACTCCTGATCAACTTCTTCGTCGGCACCGATGACAAGGACTCCAACGCGCACATCATTCATGTAGGTGTGCGGAAATAGGAAACGCTCCTTCGGTTTAAAACGTGACGTTAAATCGCTTGCAATCTAAACGCTTCTCTTGTCTGGCAGTTTGATCAGCAGACCAGTCTGGGCCTCATGTCCAGGGATTACTACAAATGCAACGGGCCGTACGCGGAGGTGAGCTTGCACCAACACTCGGAACATTACTATGCCGACCGACGCGTGATGAAGAATCTCCGACGCTTTCATTTAGACCCACGCCTTTGAATCTGGCTTTCATTTCTTTTTTTTTATAATGCTTGCTCCAGGAAACATAACTCCTCCCCACGCTCGCACAAAAAAATCAGTCATTACAACTAAACCGGCGTCTGCTCCGCGGATCCGTCCATATGTTTCCGAGCTTGTGTCCGAAACGTGCTTTCAGGCACCAGGCGACGATTTCAATTAAAGTCGGCGACGGATGAGAACTGGTTTTGTCTCGATCCAGACCAGATGTTTGTGATCGGCGCAGACATGCTTTTGCTCTGGTTTTAGTTTACAGTAAACGATGGTTTCTAATGCATTTAACTGCGCTCAGCGCGAGGCCAGCTACATGCGCGAATAAAAAAACGGGTTTCCGATTTAATCCCCGTCTTGTTCACGACGTAATACGAGTGTCGGGAATCCGCACGATTTCCAGGGGTGCCGAGTTTATGAGCAGTTCATGGTTGACCTGGCGAAGCTGATCCGGACCGACCGTAAACTGGGCATCAACGAGAGCCGGATCAGGGAAGAGGTGGCGCGAATTATGGAGCTGGAGAAAGACATCGCCAACGTAAGTACGTCGCGTTTCCGTCCGACTGCCACCCTCGGCTGCTCGAGAAACGGCGGCGTCGAAACAATTTCTAACCACAACCCGAGCCTGACACCGCAGGAGGACTTCAAGCGCAAACATGTCCTGACAAGACACTCTTTCCCTCTCCACGCCGTCTCTCCGCGCCTTATTTTCCACAAGATCACAAATTGCAAAAGCAGCAAATGCAAATGTTGTCGCTTCCAACTCGCGCATTGTATTTCAGGGCACCCCGTTGCGAAACCGCAAATACTGCATCTTTCCTTTCGGGCTTATTTTTCTGAAAATAAGACAAAATAGCCCAGGTTTTTATTCCGCATTTTGATGCAAACGCTTGCCGTCAACTTACTAGCCAAGATAACATCAGCAGTGTTTCAGATTCTGCACTCTACTGTCGTGGCAAAGAAGGATTTGTCGGTCGACCCAAAGAACCCGGTCACGGAAACAAGCGTCCAAAGTGAGTTTCCTCGTCCGGATGTCCGGGCTCTATCGTAGAGATCAGGTGAGGAGCTCGGGCATCCGGTCAGGTGGCCTCCCGGACACCCGGCGAGGTGTTCCAGGCGCGAAGAACCAGGATACGCTCCGGGGATTATGTCTAGATCTGGACCAAGAGTCTGCGTCTCCTCGATGATTGGCAGGACTTTGACCACAAGTAGGAGACGAATACCTCCAAAGATTTTGGAGCGACTATGTCGTAAGAAATGGCGCCGCCGGGCGACCACGGGCCTGGCTCAGCGTCCACAGCGGCAGAAGCTGATTTGATCAAGTCTTGGATGGATTCAAATCCAACTTCAGACCGCTTCAGGAAGCTTCAGACCGCCCGCCTCCAACTTTGTGGTTCGACGGATCGCTGTGCCGTGTTTGACGAGACCGGGGCGGTTAGCGCTTATCCTGCTTCTTAACTCTTCGCAACGCTTGACTATTCCACCACGTCATTGCCGACGAAACCCTTCCGTGCACTTTTACTCACATGTCAGGAAAGACACCATGTTAAGGCAGATGCTAAACTTTAACCCGTCCTTCCTCCTGGCACAAAAGGCTACGGACTCCCCGGAGGACCGGAACAACCCGGTGTTGCTTTACAACAAGATGGAGCTGGGCGATCTGACCGCCAACTTCACCCTCGAGGTGGAATCCAAGGTAAACACGGCCGTTGGTCCGTCGGAAGATTCGTTTCTATTTTTACCTTCCATCTCCGAACGCGTTCGGTCTCTTCCCACGCAGGCGTTCAACTGGAGCTACTTCACAGCTAAGATAATGGACACGGTCAACATCAGCGTTCCTGTCACAGAGAAGGTCATAAACTACTCGCCCAACTACTACAGGAGGCTGAACCTCGTCTTGGCCAGATACACCAAGAGGTGTGTGTGTATTCGGATCCGCTGCGGAGTGTGTGAATACAAAATTTGCATGTGTGTGTGCGTTTGAGGGGGTGGGAGGGCGCAGTGTGCTGCTCACCCATTATCGATTTGTTGTAGCTTCGTGTGTGAGTCAGAGAGTTCCTTTGAACACCATCCCTTTTTGCAGGGAACTGCAGAACTACATGGTATGGCGTTTCGCTATGAACATGGTGGTGGGCTTGAGCAGAAAGTACAGGGACACCAGGAAGGCCTACCGCAAGGTACAGTGAGAAGATCCCCATGCTAGCGGAAGATTAAATCCAACGGTGGACGTTTGTATCGCTTGTGCCCGTGTTTGTTTGCCAATGAAAGCAGCCATTAAATGACTTGTTGGTCCATTAATTCTCATTAGGCTGTAAAAACACCCTTTGAGATCTTGGTACTGAAAAAAGCCGACTCCAACCCGTCGTGTCGGCGAGGCCGCGCGTTTCAAATGTCACAGCATTTGATATAAGTATTCGTCATTATTGCGGCATCAGGAAATGTCAGGGGGAATCAGGGGCGGCCCGGCAATATTCTATATCTCCAGATTACTTTCGCTGCTCGTTCCCGGGGGGAAAAGAAAAAGTTTTTTTTTTCCAAAGCGATTGGATTTCGCCCTTTTCCGCGGCATCGTTAAGCCTACACTCTTAATTCGAATGCATTAAAAGGCGGGAATGTGTTCGAAAGATATAGATACAGTTTTTAATAAGATCTTTCCGATGGTCTTTATCATGGAGTCGTATATGAGGTTTGACTTTGGCGGATGACAATTTGGAACTTAGAAGTAGATGATAACGGCTGAATTCACCAAACGAGTGCCGATTATGTGTAGAAACTTGTTGATTTTCCAAAAGGGCACCTTGTTGGTGCAGAAATGACGATTCTGCCTCCAAGCTAGAAGCTCCCTACTTAGATTCCCTCGATGGGCTTTTCTGTTTGGAGTCTCCATGTTCCCCCCGTGTCTGCGTGGGGTTATTTTTTTAAGGTACAAAGTGCGATTCGAACAAATTTTATCCTTGAAATACGAAATAAATGTCATGAAGCGAATAGAAGAACAAGAAATTCCTAATTCGATAATCATCACGGGGCCTAAGAAAGCAAATACTGGATGTAGAAAGAGATGAAAATTAAGCACCAAATAATAGCGAAGCAGGAACGTGGTGTACTTGTGATCCATATCGGATGTGATCATAATCGCAATCGGAGGGTTTTTCTGTGTTCATATCCTTATTTTGTGATTTTTTTTTTGGGAGGGTCGGAATGAATTCATTTGTTTTCCGGTATTTTAAACGCGGAAAATTCATTTAAGAATAAAAAAAAAAAAATCAACATATTAGATTCATACCTTATATTTAGCAGTTTCTGCCTCACAGCAAGAAGGTCCCTGGTTCGGTTGACCTTGTCTGTGCAGAGTCTCCAGGCTCTCCTCGGGTCATTGCGGGGTTCCTCCGGGTTCTCCGGGTTCCTCTCGCACTCCAGGAGCTTCACAGGAGATCCTGAATTCTCCACGCCTGCGAACGAGAGGAAGAACGGTTGAAGGCGTCCATGTGGCCGCTTGATTCGACTGGTTCGATGACGGCTTAAATAAACTCCAGCCTCCACTCAAGCTGTACTGACATAAATGAATATATATATTCATAAATATAAATATAAAAAATATATATACATGCATATATGTATGAATGTTATACATATGTATATATATTTTTTATACAAACACATATATAGAATGTTATACATAAACATATATAATATATCTATTAATATATATATATATATATAAACATATAATACATTAGAAGAATAAGAATAAGAACAACTTTATTTATCCCGAAGGACATTGTTGTGCCAGAGTTTCAAGGAAAACATAACAATAATAAATAATAGTAGGAAATTGTATAAACAGTATAAAAAAAGGGGGAGAGAATAAGAAATACAAATAAAACTATAAAGTGTCAAGGTAACAAGTCAAAGCTATAAATTGTCTTAAGTACAAAGACTTTGAGATTCCCTGCGGCTGAAGGGAGAGGAATTAAAAAGTCTGATAGTCTCAGGTAGGAAAGACCTCCCGTGGCGTTCATATTTATATATATTATAGATATAAAAATATCTATTGATATTTATATCACTATATATGAATATATAGTGATATAAATATATCAATATATATATAACCCAAACGGTGCCTCTGGTCAACAGGGAGTGTTTTTTACTGCCGCATTGGTTTCCAACTAACACAAACGTTCCACACCGTCCTCTAAATATCCTTTTTAATGACCTTCTCATCCTCCGGCTTTTCCTAATGACTCCTATCCACCCTTTTTCTCGCAGCTATAGTTAAAAATATAAGCGTGTTAATGCAAGAGCTGCCACGACCCTCCTTGAAGTCAAACTCCAGGTGCTGCATCTCCTGTTGAGCCACATTTTGTAATAACGGTGCATTTTGTAATAAACGTCCAAAATGTAATAACTTTTTCATTTCATTTTGTAATAAAGCCGCATTTTGTAATAAACTGCCGTATTTTATAGTAAACTGCCCCAACAGATTTGTAATAAATTTTGCCGCATTATGTAATAAGTTATTACATATTGAGAAGATTATTACAAAATGCACTTGCAACTTTTTTTATTCTCTAGGAAATGTAATAACATGGTGCATTATGGAATAACAATTCTAAAGCGTAGTTTATTTGTTTGTTAATTGTAGTTTATTTTACTTTAAAGTATTTGTAAAAGCTAGGCCTATTATTAGTATCACTGTATTAGCCTAGTAGCAGTACTTAGCACTACTATCTTAGCATTACTAGCATTAGCATTAGCATTACTATCAGTACACTATTCAAAGGTTGCATTAACAGAGAATATTCTATAAATTCCATGTTATTACATTTCCTAGAGAATAAAAAAGTTGCATTTTGTACTAATCTTCTCAAAATGTAATAACTTATTACATAATGCGGCAAAATTTATTACAAAATGCGTTGGGGCAGTTTATTACAAAATGCGGCAGTTTATTACAAAATGTGGCTTTATTACAAAATGAAATGAAAAAGTGATTACATTTTGGACGTTTATTACAAAATGCACCGTTATTACATAATGCGGCTCAACATCTCCTCCTCCCCCAAATTAACCCGCGCACGATTCTTTTTCCCCCCCGCAGGCTTTGTCCGGTTCCACCTCCGAGGCGGCGGTGTGGCGTCAGTGCGCGCTCTACGTCAACACACACCTGGACAACGCGGTGGGTCGGCTGTACGTCCAGGAGGCCTTTTCGGAGAAGAGCAAAGAGCTGGTCAGTGCCGGTAAAATTAGCCATGACGAACCTGCTCGGGGAGGCCGTTTTGTTCGTATCTTCTTCATCCGCTTTGTCACATCCTTGTCGCGGCGTAAAATCCAACCGACGCCGGCGGAAATCTCTGGTTTTGGCGAGGCGGGACTCCGATTCCGCCGGGGCCGCCTACTAATTGGAGGCCGAGCGTTTGAGATGAGAGCGACGTCATCCTGCCAATTTTATGGATCCATCGGTTATCAAGGGGACGGGGGGGGTTTAAAGAAACAAACAAAAAACCACCCGGGATGCACATGCACAGACCGTTCCACGTGTATATTCTGCATGAAGTTGCTTCGTGTAATTAAATCTCAGACGGCAGGTTTTTTAAGCACGTCTTATCTCATCTATCTTAAATCCTAATGTAGTCGGCGACGATTTGTGAATTAATGACGATCGCGGTCACAGACCCCCTGCTTACTGGAATAAATGATTAGATGCCAGGCGGCGTTGAAAATGTAATTAACAAAATGCTAACAAAGCCCATCAATCTCGTGAAGTTTGTTTTTAAAGGTTACCTTTTTGGATTGGGAAAGGTTACCTTAAACACTCTGTCGGGATTTGCAAAGATAAAAAAATATGATATATGACTTTTGAAACATTTGCAAATGCCGTTCGCTTCTCACGGGCGTCGCCATGACAAAAATTCATTATTGTCATAAAGTGTCGGTTTTGCTTTAGGGCTTAAACCGACGGCTTCCAGTGGACTGGCTTCGTGTGTGTGTGTGTGTGTGTGTGTGTGTGTGTGTGTGTGTGTGTGTAATGTGTCGCAAGACTCATTTCAACACACAAGTGTGTATTAACACCCCATGACATGAGCGGATCTGTGTCGCGGGGCTCGGTTTCCATGCAGCAGCACATCCCGTACTCCACACACACACACACACACACACACACACACACACACCACTGAGCGGCGTTTCACCCCGGGGGGTCGTTTGGGGGGTTTTTGCACCGAAGGGCCTGCAGCTGTAAATAAATTAGAGGTCACTTACTTCAGCGCTCATGTTGCACTTTTAACATTACTTCACTTTAATGTTCACATTTTAAAGCTAAATCCTGTTTGGTTTTCCTCCTGGGGAACGTCACTGCTTCACAACACCGTCTACTCGCTGTCGTCTACTAATCCTGATGGCCAGTAGCAAAGTATCCGGAATCTTCTTCTCTTTTGGGCTTTCCACTTGAGACGTCTCCACAATTTAACCCTATTAGCCCACCAGGCTAACAATGTAAGATACTTTATTGATCCTCTTCGGGGAAATTCTTTTGCCAGAGCAGCGCAACAATGATAATATCAATAAATATGAGTATAAATGGGGACAATTAAAAGATAGCAAAAGACGCCCGGGGCAAAATGAACAGCAAGAAGGATAAAAATAGAAAAAAATAGACGACCGAATGAAAAAAAAAACAACAGCAAGGGTGAGAAGAGACATGGACTCTCCCTCCTCTGTCCGTGACCCGACCATCTCAGTCTGGCTTCTCTGATCTTCTCTCCAAAACATCTAACGTGCCGTCCCTCTGATGGACTCATCCCTGATCCTATCGGTCCTCAAAGGGAACCCCGGCATCTTCATCTCTGCAACCTGCAGCTCTGCCCCCTGTCCTTTGGTCATTTTCAGTGTTTCTAGATCATTCCGGCTGATAGTCTTCCATCTCTTTGTACCCCTGACACTTTTCTCCACCCATTCCAACCTTTTGAAAAGCGTTTCTTCAGCTCTTTTCCAAACTCTCCTACGCTCTGGATCCGTACTGCTTGAAATCCCCCAACTTCTTGGTCTCCACCCCGGATCCTCTCATTCGCACACATATTCTCTGTCTTGCTGAGACTGACCTTCATTCCTCTCCTAAGGAAGTATCTAGAATAACATGCCCAATATTTACTGCTATTTTACTTCAAAACCAATCAATCTTACAAATACAACACTGTAGTTTAGAAACTACAGAGATGAAGATGCGTAGGTTCTCTTTGGGAGTGACCAGGATGGAGAGGATCAGGAATGAGTCCATCAGATGCTCTGGAGAGAAGGTCAGAGAAGCCAGACTGAGATGGTTGGGTCATGGACAGAAGAGGGAGAGTCAATATACTGGTAGGAGGATGCTGGAATTGGAGGTCTAGAGGAAGACCAAAGAGAAGATCCATGGACATAGTGAGAGGATATGAAGTTAGTTGGTTTGAGAGAGGAGGATCCAGAATATCGGGTTAGATGGAGAAGGTGGATTCGGTGTGGCGACCACTGAAGGGAAAAGCCCGAAGGACAAGAAGACTTTGTAACAGGGGTGCAGGACATGTATGTCCACGACGAAGTAATGACTGAGACGGTTTGGATATCAACACTCCTCTGTTCATGTCCAAACTATGCTGAAGATCCAGGTAGAAGGTTGCTGTCTCAAAATGTGAGACTTTCCACGAAGAACACGGGGGGTAGATGTGTTCGCTCGTTCGCAGAAATATAGTTTGGATCAAAAAGAGCCGTCAAACCAAAATAAAGAACTGGACTGCGTGGATGTGCAAATCCTTCACATTGTCTTCTGAACCAGACGTATGCTCCAGGAGCTAGCGTCAAATAACCGTCACCTCAGCCGCTGAAATCCACCAAAAACCCTTGGCATGACGAGGGTATGGCCGGTGTCCGAAAGCCCAGTGGAGCACAAGAGCCGAGTCACAGAAGGTCGCTCATTGAGATTACAGAGTGATTTATGTTTTTCTTCCAGGCCGTGGCCTCCATTAGCCTTAAATCAAAGGGCAGAGACGAGTCCGTCCCTGCGCGTCGGCCCCACGAGCGATTGATATGCATTAGCTCCGACGTCCTCCGCTCCCGCACACCAAACACAACAAACCCCTGTTTCCGAAGCGTCCGGAACGGCGGGGAACGAAGCGGACTCGTACGACGGGCGGATCGATAACGCCGAAAGAGTTATGAATAATAAACGACAAACGGCGCGGCAGACAAATCGTATTAGAGGATTTCACGTGTGGATAAAAAGGAGCGGCAGCTGCATCGACTTTACGCCGTCGCACAACAAACAGTGTCGTGCTGAGGACTCGGGGTCGATATGATGAGATAGCAGAATTCCTTCTGCGGTCTCGGAGAGCGACCGCGGCGAGGAGGAGGGGAACAAACAGAGGCTGCCGAAGTAGTTTAGACAAAGATTCCCCTCATAACTTTTTGGTGTTTGTGTATTTCGGGCTTTAAACCGGATCTATCTTTCGAGGACGACCGTAACAAATCGCGGCTTCGCGTTGCCACGGTGGCGTCGGCCGGTCTGTCCGCCCACCCGCCTTCCCGGCTCCGCGCGAATTTACCAAATACCGGAGCCGAAGACCACATCACACACCAGTCCAACGGGATGTGGATTCGTTCGCGGAGCCTCTGTGGATCGATTTTTGGAAAACAGAGAGCTGAAGAATGCCCGCTCCTTTGATTTTTTTTTTTGAAATGACACTATTCGTTTGCGAGCGAGCGGCGCGGCGGTCGGCGTTTCCGCCTCAAAGGTCCGCCGGCTGGTTTGGGCACGGGGTCTCTGGAGGTTCACTCTGGAGGTGCTGCACGTCTCCATATGAAGTCTTCATTTTTGGGGTTTTTCCCTTCAGGGGTCGCCACAATCAACCTTCTCCATCTAACTCTGCTCTCTGGATCCTCCTCTCTCACATTGACTACCTTCAATCTTCTCTTTGGTCTTCCTCTAGACCTCCAATTCCAACATCCGTCTACCAATATATACCGTAATTTCCAGACTATTGAGCGCACCTCAATATAAGCCGCACCGGCTAGCCGATCGCTATCTCCGGCTTCCTCGTGCACGCTAAAAGCGTCAAAGTCGTCTTCTTCGGTGTCGGAGTTGAACGGAGTCAGAATTTCCCGGTCATTTCATCGGTCCGATGTGACGAGGATAAACGTTGTTGCGGCATGAATTTCGTTAGCGTCCCCCGACCAAAAAAGTCCAAATTTTAGCCGCATCGTTGTTTACGTGAAAAAAGTTGCGGCTTATCGTCCGGAAATTACGCTATTCACTAAATTCTTGTCAAAATCTTCTTCTCTTGGCAAGTGTACTTGAATTTCTTCTCTTGAAGACGTTCCTGAACGGTTCAGAACCGAAGAAGCCTCTCGAATGAGGGCTGAAATGTCTTCAAGTGAAGAAATTCAAGTCCAGTTGCCAAAACAAGAAGATGTCAACAAGAATTCACCGTGACCCGGAGGACCGAGAACTTCTCTGACCTTCTCACCAGAACATCTAACATGTGCCGTCCCTCCGATGGGCTCCTTCCAGATCCCATCCATCCTCAAAGAGAACCTCGACATCTTCATCTCTGCCACCTGCAGCTTTTGGTCTTCTGGTCGTTGTCAGTGTTTGTAGAGCAAACAGCATCATCTCCCCACCGTCTCGTCCACCTTTCCTTTCCTTCTGGCTGATTCTCTTCTATCTCATCGCATCCCTGACACTTTTCTCCACCCGTTTCTTCACCTCTTTTCCACACTCTCCTACGCTCTGACCTGCTGACCCGAAGTACTTGCTCTCACCATATGGCGACGGAGAGCGATAAATAATGAACCAATGATTTGTTTTGCCGTTTCGTGAGGAAGCATAGCTTCATATTTATGGCCGGCCGTCCTCAGAGGCAAAGACCCGCCCCTCCAGGTTTCATCATGCGGACGTGCAGAAGATCAGATGTTCGCGGTGGAGGTTGGAGGACCTGAAAAGGCCGGGGTTAAAGAGCAGAAACATTTTCAGGGAACGTTTAAACTCTTCAAAGTGCCATTTTAAGCCTTTTTACGACAAACTTGACTCCACTTCCCGTATCAAAGGGGGGGTTTCCGTTTGCTCCACCTACTTCTTCTCCTTTGGGCTTCTTCTTCAGGGCCCACAGCCAATCATCTGCGTCCATCTGACCCTCTCCCAATGTTCTCACACCAGATGACTTCCTCTCGTCTCTTCATCCATCCTTCAAGCTCCTGCCTGGTTCTTCCTCCACACGTCCAGCCCTGGAGGTCCAACATCAGCATCCTTCCACCCAGATCTACCCACTTCCGAACCTTCTCAAACTGACCTCATCTCCAGAAAATCCAACATTCCTCTCCATCCTCCTCGCTCCCGGAGAGGAACCTCCACATCTTCACCTCTGCTGCCTCCTGTTCTTCTCTTCAGTGGCTCCATAGCCGCTCTCATCTCCATCTTCTCCACCTTTTCCTTCTATCTGGCTGCTCTTTCTCCACCCGTTCCAACACATAACTCGTAACCGTTGACCCGAAGCCCTTCAGATCCTCCACCTTCTGTATGGAGAAGAACCAGACACTGGAGACCCTTCAGAGGGTTCTCCCTCGGGTCCATTCATGTCATTTATAATTTTAATCTTGCGTGTTCACGGTGGCTGCTTCTCTCGCGCATCAGATGGAGGAGATGATCCAAGACATCCGGGACGTCTTCATCAACAACCTGAACGACCTGGCCTGGATGGACGGCGACACCAAAAAGGCGGCCGAGGAAAAGGTCGGTGTTATAATGTACAAACTCAAAAAAAACAGCGGGAACACAAAAATAACACATCCTCGATATGAATGAATGAAAACCTTCTTATTAAACACTTTATCTTAACGTAGTTGAATGCGCTAACGATAAAAATCACACAAAAACGATCCATGGAAATCAAATGTACGACTCCACGGAAGTCTTGATTCGAAGTCAGAATGAATCCGCGTTGCTTCCGAAGTGGAAAGTTGAATTCCATGCGCGTGTGATTGACTTTGGGTTACATTGTGTTGTTTAAGCGTTCCCTTATTTTATTTTTTTTGAGCGCTATAATTCATACCCGAGTGCATCGTCGCCGCGGAAAACGCCCGGATGTTCTCGTCCAATTTTTTTTTTTTTCCGTGTCCCGTCAGGCGCGGGCCATCCGGCAGCGGATCGGCTACTCCGACAAAATCATGGACGACAAATTCCTCAACAAGGAGTACAGAGACGTGAGTGTCTGAAACGATGCGACGATAAAAAGCGCTTCGCCTCCTCCATCGGGGAACGAAATAGCGGGTTCATTGTGTCTGTGAACCAGCTGCGCCGAAACATCTTGATCATCTCTGGATTTTCTTTGAGGATATATGAGGAGGCGCCGATGGCTCTCATCAAGTCTAATCCCGCCGCCCGTTTCTCCGGCTGTGTGTTGGTGTTAGCTGAGCTACAGTGCAGAGGAGTACTTTGAAAACATCCTACAGAACCTGGAGTATGCGCAGAAGAAACGCCTGCGGAAACTCAGAGTCAAAGTCAACAAAGAGGAGTAAGGCGTCCTGGGCTTATTTTGAGTCGTTTTCAAAAAAAAAAAAAAAAAAAAAAGAAGAAAAATCACACCATCGTGTGTTTATTTAGAGCGAATCCCGCCCACGAACTCCGCTCGGCACGGCCGCTCCCGGACGGCGTGATTTAATTATTCCCTCCGTGTTTGTGTCCAGGTGGGTGACGGGCGCTGCCGTCGTCAACGCTTTCTACTCTTCCAGCAAAAACCAAATAGGTATCCGTAACGCGCCGCTCCCGAAACGACGATTTCCAGACATTTCGAATTTGATGAAAGGGTATCCCTCCCCTTTTTTTTTCCTTTTTCAGTGTTTCCCGCCGGAATCCTCCAGCCCCCGTTCTTCGGTAAAGGCCAGGCTAAATCCCTGAACTACGGCGGCATCGGCATGGTGATCGGTCACGAGATCACGCACGGCTTCGATGACAATGGTATTGTTTTCTTTTCCGGCGCCACTTGACAAAGCGAGTGTTTAATATTCCGTCCTGTCACGGCGCCAGCGCTCCTTTTCAAAGGCTCGTGATCCGATAACGCGTTCAAACGGGCCGATAATCCCCTGCAAACCCTATGGACGTAAGCAATCGGTATTAGCTTATTACTGTAAAATAATCCGGGGTAATTGAATTATTAGCGGTTAGCGCTCCCGGCGAACGGTTGTGAGCGGTTGCGCGGCTCCTTGTTTTGTTGTGATTTCACCACCTTCTACATCTTCGGGAATCCGATGGGCGTCAGATTCTTTTTCTCCGATTTCTTCCAGGTCGAAACTACGACAAGGACGGCGACCTGAAGGACTGGTGGACGCCCGGTTCCACCCAGAGGTTCCTGGAGCTTTCCAAATGCATCGTGGACCAGTACAGCAGCTTCTCCTGGGACTTGGCGAGCGGCCTCCACGTACGTTGTCATCATTAGCGAGGAGAAACGCTGGCGTATTCGCGCTTCCATCCCAGTATTTCCGTCGTCCGGTGAAACGTCCGCCCGGCTTGTACTTGCCGTTCCAGGGCGACACGTCAATCCTTGCCTTTTGACGCTTTCACATCTTTTTAACAATGGCTCTTTTTTTCTTCAAAGAAGGAGATATTCGTGACTTGCTGAAAGACATCGGAAAAATACCAATACACTCCGGGCTTTTTTTTTTTTTTTTGCTTTTCTCAGTCTTCTCTCTTTATGTTCCTCCCTCTAGTTAAACGGCAACAACACCCTCGGGGAGAATATTGCTGACAACGGAGGAATACGGCAAGCGTATCAGGTAATGGACGTGGAAACAAGGGTTCAAGAGTGCCAGCTCTACAGATTCAACGTCTTATTAAATATCACAAACAATGAATTTTGTTTAGCATGCCCCCCCCCCCCCCCCCCAGAGATGATAGATCTGTGAATTTAAATAAGCTGCAGCCGACGGGATGTAAACAGATCATTTTTAGCGTTTTGCGATGCGAAAAAAAATAAAGAATATCCAGATTCCCGCTGCAGGAATACTTACAGACACTTCGGGTCGTTTTACATGACGCCGATTATTAACGGAAAGATTTCTGGGTTGTTTTTCCCGAAAGGAACCTGACCAGACCCGGCCCTTTTTGGGCGGGAGGTCATTGTCTTCTCCGCACGCCGGCGAGGGGTCGGGGCGTTTTTCGCCACGTAGCTTAAAAAGTGAATAAATGATGAAGTGTAATTAAGAAGATGAAAGGGGAAAGTGAAACTCCCGCTGCAGGTTTCTATAAGCCGCGTACATTTGGACTTCAAAAGACGCCAGAAGAAACAAGCAGGCGTCGCCATCGCGGTGTTTTATCGCTAAGAGAACGGAATGGGGTTCGAAAGTTCACGCTTGCAATGAACACGCAACATCTTCTCAACACAGCCGATCGGGAGGGCGAGATCCTGACGTAGCTCTTTCCGTCGATTGCCGTTAAAGCTATTCCTTAATCCGATAAACATGTTTTATTTCGGTAACATCTGCAGATGTTAACACAAATACCGAGCGAGAAGTTGAATAAACGGAAAGGGAACTCTTGGCACTGAGGTGAAATCAAAGCTAGCAAGATTTGACCTTATTCGGGACGGACGAGAACTCATTACCCGACGAGACTCGAGGAATTAACGCTTCGTAAAAAAAAAAAAAAAAAAAAAAAAAACGGAAACCCCGGTTGGGAATAACCACCATGCGACCTGAGCGGGTTTCTTCTCCCGTCAGGCTTACCGGAACTACGTGAAGGAGCACGGAGAGGAGCCGGCGCTCCCCGGCATCGACCTTTCCCACGATCAGCTCTTCTTTCTCAATTTCGCTCAGGTGAAAAACGCCAAGCGCGATTGGACGGACGCCTTATCAATCGGCGTAAAGCTCCCCTGTGTAACGCCTGTCGTCCTCAGGTGTGGTGTGGAACATACCGGCCCGAGCAGGCGGTCAACTCCATCAAAGTAGACGAGCACAGTCCGGGAAAATTCAGGTGACTTCAAGAATGCGCCGTTTGGCCGATTTATAGATCGCCGTATTGATACTGTGAGATAGAAAACGATCAGCCAGAATGAAAGGAAAGGTGGATTGTCTTAAAATAAATTAGTCAAACGCGTGCATTGACCATAAACCACATTTAGATCGCAGTGGATCCACATCAATGTCATTCTCAACAAGTGGAATTAAGAAATACAAATGATCCCAACGTGTTCAGGCAGAGAAAAGTGGATGCAGATGGAAGGCAGTTTCAAGCAAGATAATAATAATAATAATAATAATAATAATACATAAGATTTGCATAGCGCTTTTCATGGTACTCAAAGACGCTTTACGAGTTAAAGACAGAAGACACAGGACATACACACAATTATTGGGAAAGGCTGTAGGTGTTGCAAGTGGTTTGGAAGAGGTGGGTCTTGAGGTTTTGTTTAAAAGATGGGAAGTTACATGTAATATTTGAGATTTGAATGAGTAATAAATTAGTAATAGTTACATTTATTTTACATTCATTTGGTTACACTTATCCTGCTACTGTTAGATGTGGCCCGCGGTGAAAATGAGTTTGATACCCCTGCTCTAGAAACAGGGACGAAGACCAAAAGACAGGAGACAGAGCCGGAGGTTGCAAGGATGAGGATGCTGAGGTTCTCTTTGGGAGTGACCAGATAGGATCAGGAATGAGTCCATCAGAGGGACGGTACATGTTAGATGTTTTTGGAGAGAAGGTCAGAGAAGCCGGACGGAGATGGTCGGGTCATGTACGGAGGAGGGATAGTGAATATATGGGTAGACAGATGCTGGAATCGGAGGTCTAGAGGAAGACCAAAGAGAAGATTTATGGATGTAGTGCAAGAGGATATGAAGATATTTGGTCTGAGAGAGGCGGATCCAGAGAATAGGGTTAGATGGAGAAGGTTGAATCACTGTGGAGACCCCTGAAGGGAAAAGCCCAAAAGGAAAAGAAGACTTTGTAACAGGGGTGCAGGACATGTATGTCCACCACAAAGTAAGGACTGAGACGGTTGGGATATGAACACTCCTCTGTTCATGTCCAAACTATGGTGAAGATCCGGGTAGAAGGTTGCTGAAGGTGGAGCTGCCAGGCAGGAGGTCTAGAGAAAGACCAAAGAGGAAGATATATGGATGTAGTGAGAAGATATGAAGTGAGTTGGTGTGAGAGAGGAGGATACAGGCAATAGCGTTGGATGAAGACGTTTGATTGGCTGTGGCGGCGACCCCTGAAGTGAAAAGCTCAAAGGAAAAGAATACGAAACATGAATCCCTCTGGTTGCTTTCAGGGTGCTGGGTTCCCTCCAGAACTTCCCAGAGTTCGCCAAAGTGTTCAGCTGCAACAAGACCAGCAACATGGTCCCCGACAACGTCTGCCGCGTGTGGTGATCCACCCACGGGAGCGGGGCTGACGCCGGTGGATCCCCCGGTTTCCGCGATTCGGGGCGTCACAGGGAAGTAAACGCTCCTTTCAGCTCCTTCCCGGATCGACCGGGGCCGGTCGACGGACGCCGCGGCGTGCACTTCCTCAGAGAACAGCTGTGGACCCTCACGGGCAGATGGGGCGCTGCCCGGATACAGATACTGTAGTTCGTCCACGCAGCCTAATTATCTCGCTTCCGCTGGATACAATCATTTTTTTTCACATTTGATCAATTGTTTTAATCATTATTTGTGAGTCTGTATATATGGGAGTGTGTGCGTGAGAGAGAGAGAGTGTGTGTTGTAGTCATTTTGCTGCACAGAGGCAGACAAGGTTACTCCAATCCACCGGCGTATAAATACACTTTTCACCCTCCCACACTCTTACACATAAAGCAGGGTTGAACCGCTGTACTGTATGTGGGCCTGAGCTCTACGCTTCTGCCACGTGCGCTCCCGTTCCTGCATGTTCCATTCGCTAAATTATCACCGAACGTGACCCCACGATGCTGTCGCGGCGTGTGTGTGTGTGTGTGTGTGTGTGTGTGTGTGTGGGTCATTCAATTGGACGGGCATCTCAAACAAGCCAAACTGACTTGTTCTCGCCTGTAAGACGACGGCTGATCGCCAATCCACGGGCTGACAATCGATAAAAACACGTTTTTCTACGCGCCCTGAGCCTCCTGTGTGTGTGTGTGTGTGTGTGTGTGTGTGTTAGTGTGTGTGTGAGCGGATGCACTGTACGTCTACTAATAGTATTCCACTTACTTTATTACGATTGCTGCTGTCGGTCACGCAAAATCTCTATGCCTTACATTTTCTGTGGTGGAGTAAACGCTCCAAGAAGGGTTGGATGCCTCTTCGACCGGAAACACCTTTTCCGATCGTCGCCCGCTCAATATCACGTCTTCGGAAATCCGGTGCCGAGGCGCTTCCCGGTTCGACGCAAGAGGGGACGACGAAAAGCTTACGGTTCGCCCGGAACTCCCGCAGAAGGACGACATTTCTGATTCGGTCTTTGCGAAAATGTCCGCCCGAACCTCTTTTCCGTCGTTCTTGAACACGTTGCAGACGCGAGACTCCAACCACATGGCGACGATGAGTTCTTTTGAAGGACCGGTTAGAAGTTTTATGCGGTTATTTCGAAGGTTGTGTCGGCGAGCGGGGGGGAGCGGTCGGCGTCTGAGTTTCGTTTTATTCTCCGCGTCCAACGGCGACCGAGGCCGCGGCCCGCGGGAAGGAACGCAGGGAAGGGGGTTCGACTTCTATCATTTCATTTTGATTTCTTCAGATTGTAAAACGCCCTCCGTGCCAAACTTGCTCTTCGTCCCGATCGTTCTGTCCGTCTCCCGCTCTCCCTCTGACTTTTTTTTTTTTGTTTTGTTTTCGGTTTCCTCACTGGCTCTCGTTCGCACTCCAACATTAGAAATACAGATATACCTCAGCTGCCTGTATTTAGATACTTTATAATTATATAATAATCATCTCGAGGAGCATTTTTGTGTTTCTGTCAAAATAAATCCTTATATAACTGCAAGCGAGCGGCATTTCCGTCCCGTGTGGATTCTTGAGTCCTTTTTCTTTTTCTAACATCGGAACTTAGGAAGGGACGATGCAAAAATCCCTTGGCGGGATGTTCTACTTGCAGATGTTTTGGAAGAAGGTCAAAGAGCAGCCGATCGCCTGCCTCCATCTGAGCCTCTTCTCTGGATCTTCTGCTCCAGAGTTGGCAGCTCCAACCTCAACATCCTTCCGACCCAGATCTTCACCACCCCTCCTCCATCCTCCTCACTCCCAGAGTGAACTTCCACATCTTCACCTTCTCCTCAGAGTCTCCAAACCAGAAACCACAGTCGCTTCACTTCCGCTGACCCTCACACATGTGGACCTCTCTCCTCTCCATCTTCTCCTCCACCCAGTCCCTGCCTTCACCACAGATCATCTGCAAACATCATGCTCCCTCCTGTCTTACCTGATCTGTCGGTCCGTCCATCACCGTGGAAAACAAGAAGTTCCCTGGCGCCTCCATCTTCACCTCCGTCTCCTCTGTCCACCTTCCAGGGAAACAGGGGTACATTTTCAGTCATTTTATTTCTTTTTAAAGGTAAAAAAGGTAAACGCGACGGGGGGTTTGGGGGTGAAGTGGGTTTGTAAATCGCCAGGAGTCCGGGAATGAAGAAAACCTGTCCCGCAAAGTCACGATTCAAACGAGGAATTAAAAGCTCACGATGAATCTGATGAAAGCGTTAAGTAGACGCGGCGCGAGAGCGGAATCCAGCGGGGTGTCAAAGCCGACTGGAGCGGCTGCAGGGGGAAAAGTTGGAAAGTTCACCGCCTTGTGGACGAGTATCTCCGTACAGACCATAAACAGGACTGGACTAAAAGCACAGATGGCGTCTACAAGAAAGGTTTCTGCTCAGGTCTGCAGAGCTATGCTGCAGATGTTTGATCACCTGGTGCTGTCCGGCGTCATCTTCTACGCTGCGGTATGCCTGGGTGGTCGGCGGCTCATCAAGAAGGCCGGCTCTGTCCTGGGAGTAGAGCTGGACTTGTTGGTGGAGGCGTCTGAGAGGAGGATGCTGAAGAAGCTGTGCGGTATCAGGGACAACACCCTTGCATGCTGGACTGAAGTCCCACCAAAGCACCTTCAGTCGAAGACTGAGACCAGCGAGGAGCTCCACAGAAGGTCTCTTCCCTTTTCTGCAAGAAAGAAACTTGACAGCAATAAAATCAATATCATGTTTCGAGTGAATAGGAAGACCGAAGAGAAGATTTATGGACATAGTGAGCGAGGATATGAAGTGAGTTGATGTGAGAGAGGAGGATCCAGTGAACAGGGTTTGATGGAGACGGTTGAATCACTGTGGAGACCCCTGAAGGGAAAAGCCAAAAGTAAAAGAAGACTTTGTAACAGGGGTGCAGGACATGTATGTCCAGATTCGCGTGAAGGTGGAGCTGCCAGGCAGGAGGTCTGGAGGAAGACCAAAACGGTAAATGTATGGATGTAGTGAGATCGACCCCTGAAGGAAAAGGAGCAGAAGGAAAAGTTTCAAGTAAATGGATGTAATATTGAGCCTTCCGCAAAACAATTTCCTTCAGGATTACCGTGTTTTGCGGACCATAAGGCGCACCGCATTATAAGGCGCATGATAAAACATACAATTAACTACAAAACAGTTCAGTCGAACTTTGTTCAACTTATTTCACTGGTTCAAAAACCCACTGTTCAATTTTGTCCTTCAACTGTTGCCATCTCGCTTTGTTCCCTCGGAAACTCTGTTTGTTCTTAAGCATGTTTCCTAACAGGTGCCATGTTTGGGGTTCCTCGTGCACACAGATCTGCACTAAGTCCAGTAAGTTCAGCGATAGCAAACACCTGAAGTCAGTGCGAAGTTTGAACAAGGTTGTATTCCGGCACGACATAATTAGCGATCAAAAGTTGTCCGATTTTACAATTCGACTTTGGTACGACGTCCCTGTGTCAGACGGGAACGGTCCGACAATCAATCAAGCGAAGCCGCTCGGTCGCCGACCAAAGTGGCGTCGAAACATTTCCGCAGAAGTTTGAGCGAAGTGCGACACGTGAAATTGGTCGGAGGTCGGAGGTAAGCGAAACAAGTATTCATACGTAAGACGCTTTTTTAGAAAATAAGGATTCTAAATGTGCCTTATAGTGCGAAACATATGGTAATACATTCCTTCTATTCATTAGAATTCCTTTTTTTTGCCGTTTTCGAAAATAAATCGAACGCGCCGCCGAGATGGACGACCTCCACGGAACGATTCATTAACCGATCTCAGGCTTAGAATTCTGAAGAGGCCTCCTTTTTTTTTTTTTCCTCTCAATCCAGCCGTGTGGGCTGTATAACCCTTTAACAGGTTAAAATCTTGCTTTCTGCAGAATATAATTTCTCCCTGACTGCCCCCTCCTTGCTTTTGCTGGCTGGTGACACACTGGCACATAACTGAGTGTTAACACCACCCACTTTCCTTGTGCTCTCACCCTCCCTGCCATCAGCAGCTATGTGCGCTATCATCACAGCTAGCATTACAACACCTCAGCATGTTCCGGGACGGCGGAGCAGAGTGTTTTGCACTCTTGAGCTCAACAGACGGCTGACGCTTTCCCTTAAAGCAACAGACAAGGCGGCGTTTTTTTTTTTTTTTTTTGAGCTTTAAGCCCGCAAGGCTGCAAAGCGGGTCACGGAATCTTAACCTTTATTTTTTTTTTCTCTCTTATTTAGCCCTCGATATTAGGCTCCGCCCCCTCCTAGGTTGTCACAGAATGAGTGTTTACCTTGGTTTGTCCTTCGGGTGACCTTAGCGGTGGGTTCAGTGGTATGTGTGTGTGTTTGTGTGTGAGTGTGTGTGTGTGTGTGTGAAAGGCGTGCGTATGCACGTGCGTTCAGGGTTACAGGAGGGAGGGGAGGCTGCACACTGAGCAGCCCGGTGTTTTTGTAGCGTTCGTCATATCAAGTATTACTATGTACTGCGTGTACAAATGTCTGTCATATCAATGTCAAGCGTATTGGGATGCACACACACACACACACACACACATACATACATACATACACACCACATGTGCACGCACTCCAAAAGGTGTGGGTAAAAATCAGGATTGCAGATGTGCGGCCCCTGCTACTGCTGCCGTAGGCAAACGATTCGCGTAAATTCACATTTTTAAAAATGTTCGCTAATATAAATGTTCTTACTGGTTTTCTGATGAAAGTTAAAAGAGATTTGGGAAAAGTTTCGCCAGGTTTATAATGAATGTAAACACATTGACGTCATGTGATCGTCACCGCGTCGTCTCCGGTTTACGTTTCCGTTCGGCGAAAGAAATAAATGCAACATAAAACGTTCTGGTTCACAACCTGCATTCCTGATGTCTGGAAAAGATTCAGTGCGAGAAATTATCCACTTTTCTGATTTTGCTATTTGTAGGTCTGGGTTTGATTACACGGAATATTCATATTTATTCTATAAACTCTCAAACATCAAATGTAAATATTGTCATTTACAGCATTTATTAGCAGAAAATGAAAAATCTAGTGTTTTCAGGCCTCAAATAATGAAAAAAAAAAAAAAAAAAAAAAAAAAATTCATTATACTTCAACCAATTTTTTAACTTGGGTTTTCAGAAAATCACTATTCAGTGGAATAACCCTGACTTGCAGGTGACTCGATTCCTACAATTGGAGCAGCTCAGCTTTGTCTGATGCTTTGAGAACATCCTTGATCACATCCCAGAGGTGGTCCATCAGGGGTGTCAGGTCTGGAGGTCCTGATGACCATGACAAGGTCTTGATCCGGTGTTCCTTCTGGCAAAACCGTTCCTCAGAGTCGGGAAACCTTGTCAGAGCAGGAGGCAGCAAGTTTTCTCCCAGGAGAACCTCCTACGTGGTTTGATTGACGCCGGAGTCGGTCCGACTCCAGCTTCTCCGAAGGCTCCCCGGATCATCACCCATTCTGCATTTGGTTTCACAGCTGGTGTGTGACATTGCAGCTTGTAGGCCTCACCGGGCCATCAGGCGACCAGATGCTGGAGAAAGCTGGAAATTAGACGCATCGGAGATGATGACTTTACCCCGGTCCTCGATGGTCCGGTCCTTCTGGTGTTTTGCAAGCTTCAGCCTGGCTCCTCATGTCTTCTCCTTCACGACGTGAACCCTCCCTCCTGGAAGCTGTGTTGCCATTCTTCTTCTTCTTCTTCTTCTTCTTCTACTACTTCTTCTTCTCACACAAAATGTTTCATTTCTTTTGTTTTTTTATTTATTCCACTGTTGAGCTTCCGGTTGGTCCCACAGAAAGAAGACAGTGACGCCCACAGCAACGTTTTTTCTTAAAAAGAATCATTCCTATCAGTCCAGAGCGTAGGAGAGTGTGGAAAAGAGGTAAAGAAAGAGGTTCAAGCAGGTCGGAACGGTTGGAGAAAAGTGTCACGGGGTACGAAGAGGTAGAAGAATATCAGCCAGAAGGACAGGAAAGGTGGACAAGATGGAGGTGAGATGGAGCTGTTTGCTCTACAAACACCAACAATGACCAAAAGACAGGAGGCAGAGCTGGAGGTTGCAGAGATGAAGATGTGGAGGTTCTCTTTGGGAGCGACCAGGATCGTGGAGAGGATCAGGAATGAGTCCATCAGAGGGACGGAGCATGTTACATGTTTTGGGAGAGAAGGTCAGAGAAGCCAGACTGAGACGGACGCCGGAATTGGAGGTCTAGAGGAAGACCAAAGAGAAGACTGATGGACGGAGCCAGAGAGGATATGAAGGGAGTTGGTGTGAGAGAGGAAGATCCAGAGAATAGGATTAGATGGAGAAGGTGGATTGGCTGTGACGACCCCTGAAGGGAAAAGCCAAAAGGAAAAGATTTACAATAATTAATAATTTATGCTTAATTAATCCCCCGTGGGATCCTGCATTTTACCCATCCTGGATGAAGAATGAGCAGTTGGCTGCCGTCCATCAGTGCCAGAGGAACAGTTAGGGGTTCAGTGTGTTGCTCAAAAACACATGGGAAAAACCGGAATTCCATCCATCCATCGTCTGTCGCTTATCCTGCACTCAGGGTCGCTGCCGGAGGGGATGCTGGAGTCTATCCTGGTCCGGGGTTCGCCCTGGACCGGTCGCCGGTCAATCGCAAAACCACATATACGGACATACAACCATTAACTCGCTCACTCGTTCAATCGTGGCAATTTTTCCCAAGTTTTCTTCCGATAAACCTGCTGCAAACAAGGGGAGAACATGCAAACTCCACACGGAAAAGCCTCCTTGTCGGAATCCAACCAAGGTGCCGCGATGCCGAAGCGCTACGCTAACCGCTGCGCCACCGCGCCGCCCAGAGGCGGAAATCGAAACCAGGAATGTTCGGTTGTTGTCTTTAAATCCGTTGAGGTAATTCCCCTCATCGGCGCCTCATCGGGTGGAAACCGATGCGTCACACGTGTAGAGCTGCTGATTTCTGAGAATATACAGCGGCCTGTTGATTTTTTTTAATTTTTTTCTCCATGGCTTTGAGATTTGGAAATCCTCAGCAGGTGTTGCATGTTATCGTTTTTGTCACGCTGCAACACGCCAGCCCTTTGCATTAATGATTATATAAGACAGAGCTAAAAAGCAGCTCTTGCTAACGGGCTCAAGGAAGCAAGAATATCCCGTTTCAATGCGAACCGGGGTGGATTCTCCAAGCTTTCTTCTCCTTATTGCATTTCCAATGTTACTCCGGGTTCTCCGTAAACACAGTCTTGTATTTCCTTCCGCTGTAATCCACCTCTGCAAAACAGGCTCACGCTGACATACGTCGGTTTTTCGGAGATACAACAGGACCACCCGCTCCGGCTGCGGAGCCAGACATCCGACTGTTTCAGCGGAGTGCGGATTTCTGTTAAACAAACTCTTTCGAGCCGCAGCGGAGAGATTCTGGAGAAGTCTGCACGTCCGTCGATACCTCTACCATCGATCGCTCCGTTGTTTTGTCCGGGACAAAAGCAAAATAAACAGAGGAAGTAGTTTTCCGCGGCGATGCCTTTCCACCGTCAGACCGCTCTTCCTGCAAACGATGTGTTTATCGGAATGATGATGATGATTCGACGAACAAGCGCTCCGCCGCCGCCGCGGCGTGACAAAACATGTTTTAGTGTAAAGACATACTTGAGCGGCCGCACCTGGGCGAAGCACGGCGTGTCCGGCCTGTTTAATGACTGAGCTGAACGCTAAATCGAGAGCCTCGCTGTCAGGATGGCGCAGATTTATAAGGCTAATACCTCTTGCGCTGGAGAGGGGATACGGCATGACCTGCGGGGACAAAACCTGCCGTTAAATGCAGACCACGGGACTCTGTTTAAGGCCGACAGGGCTATTATTAAAGATTTGGAGGATCACGTGTGATGGAAACTTGGGGCTTGACTTACTGGGTATACTGGGTTACGTCTGGCCGGCGTCCAAAGACGGTCGGCCGGCGTCCGGTCCGTGGCGAAACCCCGCCTCTCGCCAGGCGACAGCTGGGATTGGCTCCGACCCTCCGTCCACGGCCTCGGGCGCAGGGTCCAAATTTGATTTTTCCTACTTCTTCATTGTGTTTAATTTATCCCTGCAGAGTTGGAACTGCAGATGTTTGCATCTCGGATCCACCGATGCACCCGGAGGACGACGGCGGAGCCGAAGCTCACGCGCTTTTTTTGTCGTTCAAGCAGGAACCGGGAGCGAATACGACGTTTCCATCGGATCGGCGATTCTCGAAACGACGTAGGGGAAGGCGTACCTGGTGGCGCGGGGTGATTTTTTTTTTCCGTTCTAATTAACAAGCAGCGGGTAGGTCGCGGCGGGATAACTATCAAATCAGCATTTCAGTGCGGCCAGCAAAAAAATCAGAATCTGAAATTAAAACCCCAGCAAAGCGAGGGCGGCTTTCCAGGGAGGAGAACTTCATATCTGGGATGAATTCAGTTTCTTCCTCGATCAGCGCCCCCTCTGCCAAACAGAAAAAAAAAAAAATCGATACCCATTAGTAGGACGGACACGTATGCTGATGCTACAGTCGGAGAGGTTTTCTAAAAGCTAAAATAGACCTATGACATCCTAATCTTTAAAAATTGAAAGTTCAGCCGAGGCTGACCGGAATTTCATTAAAGTAGGAGAATCCAATCATAAATAAGGCATCACATCATCCGCCATTCAAAACCGTAAGTGTGAGTCCCACTGTTGCACTGAAAGTAGACACAAATTCATTAAACTGTCTGGGAACCTTAAATCACATTGAACCCCGCTAACTAAGGTGGCGGCGGGGGGAAGATTTCAACGCATAAGCGAAGACGTCGACGCTTAAATTCGAAGGGGAGACGTTCGGCGGCGAAGGTGCTGGAAATACAGGCGATATATACGGCGCTCTCGTACCCAAGCGAATATGAAGACAAAGTAAACGACCGCCGTGCAGCCGACGATCCACCCGACGATCAGCAGAGCGGGGAAGAGTTTGTGAGACGGAGCCGCCGCGTCCTCGGCTGGAGACACAAATAGAAAAAAAAAAAAAAAAAAGAAATGAAGTAGCCGGGATGTGGAAACATTTATTTGATTTTAATCTGGATCGGTTTCTGGTCGGCCCCCGGCGGAGGTGAAGGTTCCTTACCTCTCTTGGGCATGGCGCCGCCGTCCACTCTAATCTCCCAGTAATAACGGGTGCCAGGCTCTGCGCCGCGAAGAGTTGATGTTGGCGTCCGCCGTGGTTCGGAATAAGCTCGGAGAATTAGGATTCAAATCCTTCTTTTATTCTCCGTCGGTCGCGTTTACCTCGCTTTGATTCCCGTCTCTCCCACCGCACAAATTCAACCTCGGCGTAGCTGCCGGAGCAGAGAGCGTTCCCGGCGCGAGGTTTTCCTCCGGGGATCTGGTCCCAGCTGCGCCGGGCCCTCGCTTTCCCGGCCCCGCGGGATCTGCAGCAGCTGAGAACCTCGTCTCCGGGGATCCCATTCGTTTACGTTGATAAACAGATCATTTAGAAGATAGAATAACCAACGGATAAGTCAAGATGTGTTTTAAAGGATGGGTTTGCCGGAGGATCGCACGCAGAAGGTGTCCACTAAGCAGGAAACACCCTTTACGGTTTGGCGGTCATCAAATAGGGAGCGCGTGAAAGGCCGAAAGCCCCGAGTGACCACGGGGAAAATCCAGGGATTTGGATTTCATATTCATCCGCTGCACCTTCTGGCCGGTTGGTGACCCGACAAAAGAAATCAGTTTGAAGAACTGCACGGCTTCAGTTTCGTTCCAGGAACTCCCCTCCTCCAGGCCGGCGGTGAGGGGCCTCGGTGGGGAACGGAAAAGAAGAAGACGACAAGGGCGACATGGAGGTGGATCACATTGGACTATCAGATGGGTTGAAGTTATCATGAGATGGAAGACAATCAACCAGGAGGAAAGGAAAGGTGGACAAGACAGTGGCGAGATGATGCGGTATGCTCTACAAACACTGACAACGACCAAAAGACAGGAGGCCGAGCTGGAGATCGCAGAGATGAAGACGTCGAGGTTCTCTTTGAGGACAGACAGGGTCAGGAAGGAGTCCATCAGAGGGACGGTACATGTTAGATGTTCTGGAGAGAAGGTCAGAGAAGCCAGACTGAGATGGTCGGGTCACGGACAGAGGAGGGAGAGTCAATAAATTGTCTGTGGAGGTTCTCGGTCGTCCAGGTCGTGGTGAATTGTTGTCGAAATCATCTTGTCTTGGCGAATGGACTTGAATTACTTCCCCCATCCAAGAGGCGTCTTCAGTTCTGAACTGTTCAGAAGTTCAGTTCAGAAGTGAAGAAGAGGGTTGAAATGTCTTCAAGTGAAAAAATTCAAGTCTAGTTGCCAAGACAAGAAGATTTCGACAAAAATGTATTGAATATACCCCTCCTGACACTGTTCTTCACCCGTCTCTTCACCTCTTTTCAACACTCTCCTACGCTCTGGACTGTTAACTTCTTGATCTCCACTCCCCGTAGCCTCAACGTTCCAGCCAGGATCCTCTCATACACACACATTTATTCTGTCTTACTGCAACTAACCTTCATTCCTCTCCGAAGGAAGTATCTAGAATAACATGCCCGGTATTACTGATATGTTATTTCAAAACCAACAAATCTTACTGTCGTAAAGCAACTACAGAGATGAAGATGCTGAGGTTCTCTTTAGGAGTGACCAGGATGGAGAGGATCAGGAACGAGTCGATCAGAGGGACGGGACATGTTAGATGTTTTGGAGAGAAGGTCAGAGGAGGTTGGGTCATGGCTAGAGGAAGGAGGGTCAATATATTGGTAGACGGATGCTGGAATCGGAGGTCTAGAGGAAGACCAAACAGAAGATTGATGGACGTCGTGAGAGAGGATATGAGGGTAGCTGGCGCGAGAGAGGAGGATCCAGAGAACAGGGTTTGATGGAGCAGGTTGAATCACTGTGGAGACCCCTGAAGGGAAAAGCCAAAAGGAGAAGAAGACTTTGTAACAGGGGTGCAGGACATGTATGTCCACCACAAAGTAATGACTGAGACGGTTGGGATACGAACACTGCTCTGTTCATGTCCAAACTATGGTGAAGATCTAGGTAGATGGTTGCTGAAGGTGGAGCTGCCTGGCAGGAGGTCTAGAGGAAGACCAAAAAGGAAGATGTATGGATGTCGTGAGGTCGACCCCTGAAGGAAAAGGTTGATTGGCTGTGGAGACCCCTGAAGGGAAAAGCCCAAAGGAAGAAGATCAGATGGGTTCAAGTGTTTTTTTATCTTCTCCCTGAACTCCCTCTGAAGCCAGAAGGAGCTCTCCGTCACTCCGTTTCTTGCAGCTTCAGTTTGTTTTGACCCAAGAAAACTGTTGACCAGGGACCACTGCAGTTGGCGCGCCGCAAGAGATATCTGTTAGCAGCCGAGGCTTGTGAGTTCTACTAATTATCACGCGCCTACACGCTCCTGTGGGACTGCCTGGGAGTAGGAGGTTCCTCTGACGTCCCGATGCATGGGAAAAAAAAGCCTCGGTCCGGTAAAGGTTCTAGGAACTGCAAAAAGGGAGAAAGGGGGGTTTTGGTGGAGGCGGCGGCTCTCGTCGGTGGCAGCGTCCGAAAACATCTGGAGATCTTATTAGTCTGTTCATCAGCCGCTGAAGAGCGTACGGCCCGTCTTTGTCAATTCTTTGATTTGGCCATCGAGCAAGACAGTTCCATCCAGCCAGATCCGGGTCTGTCAAGGGGCGCCGCAATTTGATCAAAAAATCCTGAGTATTTTCTTAGAGCTGCGGGTTTGATCATAAATTAGAAGGCAATTAGATTACATTTCATTTTACAAGGAGCCAAAGAGGCCTCGGATTTAACTAACTGCGTTTAATCATTGTGATCTTCTCGCAGCCGCGTTATCCGGGGAGTAGCTCGGAAAATGTGTTCTCTCATATGAGTAAAATTTTAATCACGAGTACGCTTGAGCAGAAACATAAAACTCGAGCGATTTTCCAGTTCTAAGAATATAAGGAGATCAATGGTGTCAAACGCAACACCGAGATCCAGCAACAGAAGCTGTGGGCAGAAGGTAAACGTGAATAATTCAGCACCTCAGTAAGTGAAGCTTTTTAGTGGACTGACAAAATCTGAAAGAATGTGGGCCAGTATAGACACACGCATATCAATAGATATATTATTTATCTATATATATATGCATCAGATGCAGTCTGGTAGCCCAAGCAGATGCAGTCGTCCCCTCCCTGCTGTTCTTCTGACCTGAACCGCCCTCGGCCACAACGTCCCCAAGACTCTCCTTGGTTGCTCATTCTGAAGCCGGCCGGCAATCAGCCACCTCCTCCACGTGGATGGCATCAAGCGGAAGGCCAAGACTACAAGTGACATCAACCTCAACGGGTATACAGATTTGACATCGGGGTATCATCGGGACTGGCTATGTGTGGGCGGACGGTGTGCAGAAAAGGGAGGTCGATCACCGCTGAAGAAGCTGAACTATCTGAAGGCCTCATGGCAGATATTCGGGGCATCCACAAATACCTGGGGAGCCCGTGGACAAATGGCAACCATGAGGAGTTCGGTAGCAGCCAAATGCTTTCGGAGGGTGAGGCGAGTCCCGAAAAGTCAGCTGGATGGCAAGAACAAGATCCGGGCAATAAACACCTTCGGCCTGCCAGTGATCAGACTCCTTGCAAAACTTGGAGGCCTTCACCAGAAGTCTAGTGTCCCCTAGGCTTTACACTGAGCGGAAAACAAGAGGCGGCGGACAAGTAAGCGTCAGAGCCGCTATCTGAGAGGAATCAGCAGGAGAACATCAGGAAGATGTCCCCCAACGGGGATCTGCTACAGCAGCAGAAGCCCAGTATGGAGGAGCCAGAGGAGCTGTCACGGATGGACAAGTTCTTGCATGGAACGTCCTGTCCACTAGGCTGGCATCCGGGCACCGAGTATGAGCCGGAGGTGCAGGGATCATGGTGGAAGACCTCTCCGAAGCTGATCTAGATCAAACCGAGCCAAACCCCCTGTTGGACTTTCGGTTCCAGGTGGACAAATTGGTGATGATGAATCGACCAAACATCACAGCGGAGGACAAGAAGTCAAAGACAACCATTGGGTTGGGTGTCACAATTCAGAAAAGTGACAGAAACTTCAGGAAAAGCGAGCACGAGAAGCTGGAGACATGGCAGGACCTCAAGAAGGAGTCAGAGAAGATGCGGGGTCCCCATGGTGGTTGGGTCACTTGGAGCTGAATGGCTCCGGCAGATCCCAGCAGAAAAACGTCTCAGATCTCCGTCCAGAAGAATCGTGGAAACAACGAGGAGCATCCAAGCCTCTGAGCTTGAAGGAGACACCAAACCGCCCACATTTGTGCTTCATTTTCTTATTTTTAAGATTGTAATTATTCTTGTTTTAGCAGAAGAGACCCCTAAATGTCCTTCTTGATGGGATCCATTCACACTGCCAAGACCTGGAAGATGTTAACGCTCCACGGTTTGGTCCACCTGTTCCATTTAATCGTGCAAGCATACATGGTCGCTGGTTCGTCTTGTCCACGCCTCCATAGTTCATTGAGTTTTCGATTTTCCTTTTGCACTTTCAGTTGTTACTATACTGTGAGTCATGTCCTCGCTTTGCCCAGTCATTCTTGACACCCAATTTTCTAAATAAGCACCTGCTCCCGGGAATCTCAGATTTGCATAACCGATGTCCTCGAAATACTAAAAATAAATAAAACAAGTAGCGCCAGCTCTACGGGCAGCCAGGGGTCAGAACGCTGCAACTCAGAGAGCTTCTGCTCCCAAGATACAAATCAGAGTATTTTATTATCCTGCATTAGGGTGGCAGGTGGGCTGCAGCCTTTTCCAGGCTGTCATTGGCCTGAGAAGCGAGGTTCGTCCCGGACCAGCCGATCACCGGGCTACATAGAGACATACAACCGTTCGCCCTCGCATTCACAAAGCATCTGGCAGCCGCCCCTTAAGATAGCAATGTCATTCGTTCCAGAAGTGGGTTCGCGTTACATTACATTACAAAATTGCAATTCAATAACCGAAGATCCAAAGTACCGGCTGTCGTTTGGAAGTCACCGCTCTACCAAATGGCACATCTCAAAACCATATACATACATACATTCATTTCTTCCTTTTGTTTTTTGGGGGGTGCTAAGTGTGATTAGTGGGGTAGTGCTTGGTGAAGAGGTACGTTTTTAGCTCACGGCGGAAGATGGGCAGCGACCCTGCTGTTCTGACCTTTTCGGGAGTTGGTTCCACCACTGAGGATCCGAGACGGAGAAGAGCCGAGACCGGTTCCACGCGGTTTCCTGAAGATATGACGGGGGCGTCCCGTTCTCCGCCCGGTCGGCGAGCACCAGGGTCTTGAACTTGATGCGGGCGGCTACCGGGAGCCGGTGAAGGGACATAAGAAGGGGAGTTGTGTGGGAGAATTTGGGACGGTTGAACGCCAGGCGGGCTGCCGCTTTCTGAAGAAGCTCCAGAGGCCCGATGGAGTTGCAGTCGTCCGGACGAGAGGAGACTAGAGGTCGGATGAGTATCTGCGCCGTATCCTCCGAGAGGAATCTGCCAATCTTCCTGATGTCGAGAAGGAGGAACCTGCAGGAACTTGCAACTGCTGCGACGTTCGCCGAGAACGACGGTTGCTCGTCCAGGACCACATCCAGGTTTCTGGCGGTTGTGGTTTGCATTACCACGGTGTTGTCGATGGTGACGGCCAGGTCTTTTCTGCAGGAGAAAGAGCAACTCAGTCTTGTCAGGCGGTTAGTTGCCATCCAATCTGAGATGTCGGACAGGCAAGCTGTAGATTTTTTACGTCATAAATGAATTTTCGGAATTGAATAAATCTCACGTTTTAAATACCAATATCTAGAACATGCTTTCTCACTTCTGATTGTTTTCGTGTTGGTATCGCCAGCGATCTGTTTCTCCTTCACCCACATCTGAAGCAACTTTTCCATATGTGGTCGTGTATTGATGTCTGTTTTTGGGACATGATAGTAATGGACGGCTTCATGGATTCCTTTTGCTTTAGGACGGTACAAATACTGGATGCGTTGTGATTATATTCACATGCGATATGGGTCACACGTACACCACGTCGGTGCCTCGCTATTATTTCCTGCTTTGTTTCCATAGAAAGTATCTTCTTTCTCGGTTCATTGCTCGCTTTCCCAGGGAACCATAACGATTAAATAAATACTCAAAATAAGCACAAAGATATGAAATGATGCCACACGAAAGATAGGAACATGACACGGACCAGGTGGCTGAGGGATGCCGGAAGCTACGAGGAGTTGTGGGAGTGCATTTGGCGCGTCCTGTGCAAATGTCACATTTTGATTTTCTTGCTCTTGTCATGACATATTTTTCATATTTCAAGGAAAAAGTTTGCTCCGATCACGCTTCGTATCCTAAAAAAAAAAAAAAAACATATATAAAGTGAATTGTATCTTAAGGAGTCACTGTATTTAGGTTTTCCGATGAACCCGGGATGAACCCGGAGGAAACCCCACGAGAAGAACAAGGAAACTCCAAACCTGGGAGCTTCTTGTTTGGAGGCAGAACCGTCGCCTCTTGGAAAATCAACGAGTCCTCATTCGTCAGTTTCTAGTCATAATCAAGCGCTTGTTGTTTTGTGAATTCAGTCTTTATCATCGACTTCTAAGTCAGCGACGCACGGCGGTGTCACACGGGAACGCCCAAACTGTCATCCGTCAAAGTCAAACTCCATGTATGACTCCACCGTGATAAAGAACGTCAGTAACCGAGTGGGAAGCAAGATCTTATTAAACAGATCTGAAGATTTTGTGCGATTGGTACGACAGGTGGGCGGCGCTCGCCGATTGTGCGTCCGTCCACGCGAGGAATCGGATGAAAGCAGCGTTTGGATCGCCTCGAACTTTGAAACGGTAACTATCTGGGACTTATTAATGTTGTATCTCATTAATTCATCAACAACATCAACACCCCCCCCCCTCCCTCTTTCTGAAAAAAGCCATAAAAATAGCTGTGAAGGAAGATTAGCAGCAGTGACAAAAGGAATTCATGATTAGCATTTCATTTATAATTGAAGAGGCACCGCTATGATTGAAATTCAATGGAAAACTAAATCCAGGGGAGACGTGTTCGGCTTCGCTCGAACCAGCTGGCATGAAGATTGTTTTTTTTTTTTTTCCGGCGTTTGCGGTTTTATGAGCCAGGTTTAAAACTAATAAATAAATATATAAATGCAACTGTATGCCAGAAATCAAGGGGAGGTTTAGGGGGGAGATGGTGGGGTGTTATGTAACGGAGTATGACTCTGCAGGGAAACGTGCCCACTGACCACGGGCTCTTCTTTATTAAGCTCATTTAAAGGAGAACTGCTGCTGCCAAAGTCATTCATTCATTATCGGCTCTGCTACTTCTGCGGTACTTACAACCAACCATCCATGTGGCTGCCTGGATGGTTGGTTGGATGGTCGGGGTCTCCAGTTAATCGGAGAACCTGGAGGAAACCCATTGGGACAAGGGAGAACATGGACACGACCGGGGACCTTCTTGCTGTGAAGCGCTAGTCGCTAGTCGCTAGCTGCTAGCCGCTAGCCGCTAGCCGCTAGCCGCTATTGCAAATCATGGCGTCATCGGCGTGAGTTGCAGAATCTGCTTTTCTGTTCCGGCGTATCAAACTGGAAGTGGTGGAACCGATGTAAGAGTCGACAATTATTGAGGCTGATTTATATATTCCACTTGCAGGTGGTCGTCATCACATTTGTAACCTAATCGGTGTTCATCGATAAGCCGGACTTTTCAGTGCCCATGTGATTAATTTGTCGTGTTGACGCCATTAAAGTGGTGGATTACACACAGTGTAAGGCGTTTTTAATTTTTTTTTTGCATTTAGGCAGCTATGACCCTAATTTCCTATTGAGCGCACCTGAATATAAGCCGCGCCGGCTAAAAATAACTAAATAAATATATGTGCACATATACAGGCCGATCTTGTCTTTGAGCTGCAGGTTGTAACATGGGATACTTACACAGAAACATTTAACTTTTAATTAAATACATAGCGGTAACATCCACAAATATGTACTGCTTTTTTCCAAACAGTACACCGCCGATGAAAAAGATGAATAATAAATAACACAAGGACAAAGTCCAACCATCTATCTTATTCTATCTTGTTTAACTGTACAACAACCCCTCCTTATAACCGGAATTACGACATGTAATCATATACATGTACTCGTAAATACAAATGTATATACGTCGCATATATTTCTATATATATTGACATACCTTTGACTTTATTTTTATGTATTTATTTGATTTTTTTTACCATTCTTTTTACTTTATTTTTATTATTCACTGTTTAATTCTTTTTAATTCTTTTTTTTTTATTCTTTTTATAGAGCTCTATTTTGATTGTCCCCCACTTGACTCTGTAGCAGGAGCTGCTTTCAACCAAAAGCAATTTCTGATTCAGAATTTTCTGCTCATTTCATCGGTCCGAGTTAAATGTTTTGGCGGCGTGAAGCTCATTTTCCCCCCAAAAATCCATAAGTTAGCCGCATCGTTGTTTAAACCGCGGTGTGAAAAAAGTGGCGGCTTATAATTCGTAAATCACGGTACTTTTTCTTCCTATATTTAAATTTGTGTATTCCTTCGATGTCTTTTATTTTCGCTGTTTTACGTCCCGACGTCCTTCCGTTGCGGCCGTCTGCTCGCACCGACACACCGGGGAGGGGGCTGGAAATTGCGCCTGGCAACCGAGCTCCTCCATTGTGGAGGAAAATGTTAAATAAAGGATGCTCGCCGGACGGCATTGAAATGCAATTACGGAAGATTTGCCGCGCCGTCTATCTTTTGGCACTCGCTCCCAATGCTGGCGATGATATAATGAGGACGAAAGAAGAAATCGTTGTCGGAGCGGTTGGCATTCGTGGTGGAAAATGTTGAAATTCAGAAAATCACGAAGGTTAACTACCGTTTCGATCGCGCGACTCCGATGACCCGCGGAACGTTAAATGCTAACGGCCTCCGTTTAGCGAAGAGTGAAAGAACGCGAAGCGACGGCAGAGGGTTCGGGATGCGAGAAAGCTCAAAGGGAGCGGACGGCGCCTGCTTGATCGGACTGCGGGACCAAAAAGAAAGATCGGGAAATTAAAAAAAGGGGGGGTCGGGGAAGCACTCGAGGTGTAATTGGACGGACACTTGTGTCTGACAGGCCCCGGGTCCTGAAAATGACAGCTCTCTTCACGCTCCCTGTAACGTCCCTTTCCGTAATGGCCACTTCTGGTTTATTCCCCTCGGCTAATTGTACATCCACTGGAGCACCCTTACGTGCCCACATATGGCCGCTCCTTAAAACAGGACAATTTGAGAACTAAGTGGTCAAACTGATTGTGTCGTTAGCGCTACCGTTAGCGCTCCCGCCGCCGCCGTTGCCGTCGTGATTTGTACGTATCAGACTCCCCTTCCTTTTTCTGGCCATTAGTGTGGAAAGAAATGACGCGGTGCCCAGTACCATGGATACACCGAGGAACACTTCTGAAGCGCACCCTACTTCAGGGTCTATTTCGAGTGTGTCTTCCAGGTTTAGCCTCGGCAGATGGGGAATAGGGTTGTCGTTCGTGTGTGTGTGTGTGTGGGTGGGTGGAAAGAGGTACAAATCAGCTGTTAAACAGCAGGGAGTGATTTGAAAAAAATGACTGGAAGTATATTTAGAATATCGAGATCTTTAAAATTCCTTTTTGAGCAGCAACAGCAGAAATTATTTAGCACGAGGTGGCCCACATCGCCAAGAAGGTACACCTCAGCACATGCTCTTTATACTTCAAACACTTTGGGTTTTTACTCAAAAAAAGCTTTTTTTTTTCTCGTTTTATATCATTCATCGTATTCTATATGTCCCCTGGCAAGCACCCAGCATGGCTCGGTATCAAGTATGTAAAAGTACCTCGAAGAATCGTTGGCCGTTTCATTAGTTTCATGCTAAAATGGTTGTTTACGAGTTTGGAAATGACTAACATTCCAGCGCCGCAGCAGCCGCTCAAAGTTGTCGGTTAAACGTGAACCATATATGGTCTGTTTTCGGGAGTCGAGGAATCTTCAGTGCCCAAGGTGGCAAGTTGGGGTCTGCGCGGAAAGACCACCGCTCGTTTTTGGAGCTGGTCCAGACTCCGACCGTTCGAGCAAAGCCTCGGACCTGCACCTCGGCCGAATCAGAAGGAAAATCGGGGAACGCTGATGCAGAGCAACCAGCCAAGCTGGTGGATCCGCGTTTCCTGAAAGTGGATCATCTTCTCAAAGCTAAATTCCTGAGAGGATCCCCGCCTGTCGGACGCTTCTTGGATTACGGGCAATATGTTTCCAGGAAATTGAATAGGCCTCTCGTCAAGATAAGATTTATCGGCGAAGACGAGGACCTAATCCCGACGAAATGCCTGGCATCAGACATTCTCCCAAAATTGGAAGCCGAAATAACCATCACGCCGCCTGTAAGCCTTGAAAATAGCAATTAAAACCACTTTTTGTGCTCACTAAGGCGATAAATCATCCGAAAAGTACCTTCTTGCTTGTCAGATCCAGAAGCTCCGCTCATTTCATTCAGGCCAGGACGCCAACTGTCCCAGATTCCGCACGGTTCGGCGTGACGGATGCGCTCGGGGCGCCGGATTGGCTGCAAACATTGACATTAATGGAGTACCTGTCGCTGCCGGGTATTTTTAGTCGTACGTGCATTTCACCTCGATCCGTGATCGTCCTAATTGGGTTGCGGAAAAGTTTCCGAGGTGTGATGGAGGAGAGAGGCCATGTTTTCTGAGCCAAGGGCGGCAGAGCTGGAGGTGAAGATGTTTTAGGTCCTCTTTGGGATGTTTCGGAGATAAAGTGGAGGGACGGTGAAGATCTGGACCAGAGAGGAGGTTTACGGACCAAGGGGAGGAGGACAGGTTGCAGAAGAGAGGGTTAGATTGGGAAACAGCTGGAAGGAACGGAAGAATCTGGATCTCCAATGATCAGCGGTCAACCCACTGTGAAGACTCGGGATGTGCGCTGATTTCTTTTTTCAACCTAGATAAGAAGAGAAACAATAATGGTGATGTCATTTGCATTTCGGAATGACATGCCGGAGTGATTAGAAGGGGCAAGGATAATAAATACAAGCTAATTTCCGGCAGATAGAGGGGCTGCGAGAGAGAAAAACATCAATTCGAACTTCCGGGGGGCTTGAAATTGTTCGATTAGACAAATAATACGAAAGTAAAGGAAACCAATGGAAAAACTCAATTTACCGTCATTTCCGGACTATAAGCCGCTACTTTTTTCACAAACTTTGAACGACTATGTGGCTAATTTATGTTTTCCTGGGGGCTAACCAGCTTCAGGCCACCAAAACATTTAGCCCCGTCGCATCGGACTGATCAAATGAGCGCGAAATTCTGAGGCCGATCGACTGAAGAAGACGACTTTAACAGTTTTGGCGCAGAAGGAAGACCAAGACAGGGATTGGCTGGAGTTACAAAATGGATGCATGGATGGACTTTTCCTTATCTTATTTATTAGTCATCTTTTCCATCTGTTTGGAAAAAACATTTCCAGTGCGTATTCTTGGATGTTACCGCGATGTATTAAATTAAAAGTAAAATGTTTTTGTGTAAATATCTCATATTACTGCAGCTTATAGACAATTGCAGCCTATATACACATATATATATATACAAACATGTATTTATTTAGCTATTTTTAGCCGGTGCGGCTTATATTCAGGTACGCTCAATGTTATAGTTGCCTAAATGCAAAAAAAACAACCTTACTGTGTGTGAAATCCACCGCTTTAATGGCGTCAACGCAACAAATTCATTAAATCTGCGCTGAAAAGCCGGCTTTTTAATGAACACGGATTAGGTTTTAAATCTGATGGCGACCATCTGAAAGTGGAATGTATAAATCAGATTTGATAATTGTCGGTTCCACTACTTCCGGTTCGATACGCCGAAACAGTAAAGCAGATCCTGCAACTCACACCGATTTGCTCATGCAAATCATGACACCAAAACACCAAATGCAAATTTGCTAATGCCAATCATGGTGTTATGATTGGCATTAGCGGCTAACAGCTAGCAGCAAGCAGCTAGCAGCTTGCACTTCAGCCTCACAGCAAGAAGGTCCCTGGTCCTCCAGGTTCTCCAGAGGGTGACGTTTATTTGTCTCCGTATGACGCGTGGATGGTTGTGCGTACCTCGACTGCAGAAGAAGAAGTGCAGATAATGAATGAATGAATGACTTATTTAGTTATTTTTAGCAGCTCATATACAGGTGCGCTAATTAATAACTGGAAATAACGGTATGAAAATGTTAAAAAAGACCAAAACACGGAGACAGAGAGAAAAAAAAAAAAAAAGCAAGACATGGTTGTTGTATTTTTGCAGGTATTTACAGTTCTTGGGCTTCTTTGTGTGTGTGAGAACAACAACAGGAAGTGCCTTCTCGGACTCTTGGTCAGCCTGCATCATTAGCTGGGGAACCAAGTTGGTTCCTGAATCTGCTAATGGCTCTCTGGTGTCCTTTTCACAATTTTTCTCCATCTCTATGGTTACACCGACCCGCCGGCCTGTTTGTTTCCGTCTCCATTAGTTTCCCGCCGAAGGAGGCCCGAGCGGTCCGAGGAGATCTCAAGCTATGTGTCTCCTCTGTTCTGGCGCAGCAAAGTACTCCGTTATCCTCCCGAGGCCTTCGACTAAAAAACATCTGACGTCGGCGTGTGGCGTTCACCTCCGAGGAGAAAAGTGCACAGGTTCGCGGCGGAGGAGGGAAAGTAAATCCCCTGGATTCACAGGAATGGATAGAAATAACGGCGACCGCAACACATCACGTTATCGCCTTACATTTTCCAGCATCTTGTCGGATGCATTCCGTCGCCGTAATCGTTCCCTCCCCCCGTAGACTGTTACGCAAGCGGAGCCCGTCTTCTTCCGAAACAAAAGTTCAAGGGCGAAGCTGCACCGCGGAAAACCGGAGGCGCGGCCAAATAATCAACCGTAATTTGGAAGGAGGAGACAAATAGCAGTGAGCCCGGTATTTACCGCTAAACCTGATCCCGAGCGGCTTTCCGGGGGATGATGGCAGGAGCGATGGAATCCGAGGCAAGATTCAGGTGGTGGCGCTGGATTTGCACATCCACGCAGTCCAGTTCCTCCCATTTTGGTTTGCCGGCTCTTTTTGATCCAAACTATATTTCTGCAAACGAGTGAACACATGTACCCCCCGTGTTCTTCGTGGAAAGTCTCACATTTTGAGACAGCGACCTTCTACCTGGATCTGCAGCATAGTTTGGACATGAACAGAGGAGTGTTGATATTCAAACCGTCTCAGTCATCACTTCATTGTGGACATACATGTCCTGCACCCCTGTTACAAAGTCGTCTTTTTTTTTGGGCTTTGCCCTTCAAGAGTCTCCACACCGAATCCACCTTCTCCATTTAACTCTAGTCTCTGGATCCTCCTCTCTCAAACCAACTAACTTCATATCCTCTCTCACTACGTCCATGGTACTTCTCTTTGGTCTTCCTCTCGACCTCCAATTCCAGCATCCTCCTTACAATATATTGACTCTCCCTCATCTATCCATGACCCAACCATCTCGGTCTGGCTTCTCTGACCTTCTCTCCAGAACATCTGATGGACTCATTCCTGATCCTCTCCATCCTGGTCACTCCCAAAGAGAACCTCAACATCTTCATCTCCTGTCTTTAGGTCATTGTCAGTGTTTGTAGTCCATCCAGCACCATCTCCCCACTGTCTCCTCCACCTTTCCTTTCCTTCTGGCTGATAGTCTTCTATCCCTTCGTACCTCTGACACTATTTTCCACACTCTCCTCCGCAATGGACGTCAAAAACTAAATTTGCTGTATATTCCCAGAATGCAACCATCACAACATTTTAGATGTTTTCCTTCTAAATTAATTTCACCCGATTGGTCCAAACTGTTTTTATTAAACCAAATAATGTGTCTTGGTTCATCTATCTATGTGGGCAGCATGCAGGTACAGGAACAACATTGAAATGCTCTTCTACTAGAAGGCAACAGGTAGTGAATGAAGGTGGATCTACCAGCTGCTCCTCAGGAGGTCCCCATTCTGGAAAATAGAGCTATTTCAGCTCTGCTCCGTTTCTTCACAACATACCTATGCGAGCTTTAGGACTGGAAAAAAAAAGACATAAAAAGAGACTCAGAGCAGTTGAAGGAGATCTTTGTGTGTCTCTGCTCAGTTCCTGCGAGAATATTGGCTTCGTGTTCAATCAAACAGGGCCAGATTTCACACGGAGGAAGTCAATTGAGATCACAGTTTCATTCGATTTCATAAAAAAACGTTTATTTGGTGCCGAGCCGTCCGAATTTCTTCATGTAAAATATGTGCCTTGGCTCAAAAAAGGTTTTTAGAGCATACGCCACTGTCTCCTCCAACTTTCCTTTCTTTCTGGCTGATTTCCTTCTGGTATTCTATCTCTTTTCTCCACCCATTCTAACCTGTTTAAACTCACATCTTGACATCTTTTCTGGACTGTTGACCATAAGTGTTATATTTATTTGAATTATTAATTTGAATTAATGCAGAGCAATTTTGCACCAACAATTTGCACAATTTTGCACAGCAATATATATAAATGTATGTATGTATGTATATATGCATAATTATTTATATATGTATATATTTATATAATATATAAATATATATAATATTTATATATGTATAATTATTTATACTTCACATATATATTATTCTCTTTTTTATGTCTATCTTTTTTTTTTTTTTTTTTTTCTTTTACATTTTATTCTTGATGTTCACATGGTCACAACTTTTATGCAGCTACCTCATGTGCCCCCCGTTTGCCCCTCTGGAGACAAATAGAGTTTTTCTGATTGTGTGATTTGGGTTGATTGATTGTGTCAATCTTTTGCTCGCTCTAAGCGATCTCAGGCAAAACTGTTCTCAGTTCTACTACCTCAGTGGTGGAACAAACTTCCGGAAGCAACAAGACTAGCATCATCTCTCTCAACCTTCAAGAAACAGGTAAAAACTTTTCTCTTTCAGGACTATTTACTGCGCTGATGCGTGAGCCGCCCCGGATCAGGTTGGGCACCAAGCTAGGCTATGCAGTGTGTGTGTGTACGTTTGTGTATGTCTTTGTCAAAAAAAATTAAATAAAAAAAATAAACCCAAGCTTACTGTTCTGTATATTCCATGTGCATATTGTATTTGCAAGTGTTATTTTCAGTCCCTATGTCCTCTATTGTAAGTCGCTTTGGATAAAAGCGTCTGCCAAATGTAATGTAATGTAATGTAAAGTAATGTAATGTCCACTTTCTTGATCTCGGCTCCCTTTATCCTCACCGTTCCACCTGGGTTCCTCTCATTCTCGTTCCCGTCCTCCGGCGTTTCCTTGTTTTTCCCGGCGCGGCGTCCCGACTCGGCTCTGAGAGGCATCTGGTCAGAATCTGCTTCGTCGATGACGTCAATCTCTGCTTTATCAGCGAGGCCTTCGTGTCACCACGCACAAGACGACCTTTGGGCGGACGATCGCCAGCTGAGAGGAGATGGAAAGAGAGACTTGAGCCTCATCTGTTATCCGGTTTTAAAAGTCTCACATTTGCCAGAGGGAGTTTCAAGACCGAGACCCTCGGGAAGGGGAGAAACAGAACATAAATCGGGGGAATGCGTTTTGAAAAATACCTGAACGCGCGCAAACGCCGCCGTCTCTCGGCTCGGGACGCCGCTTTTCTGCGGCATCTGTTTCCCGTCTGGCTCCGACAGACCTCTCAGATCCGCCTCTCCACCCTCGTCGTTTTATTCCCCCGCCAAGAGAGGAGCAACGGATCGATCGGCGCCGGTTAATCCGCGTTGACCCGAGAGCAGCTGCGGAAAACATTTCGGTTTGTTTTCGCAGGAAACATCCAGGCGTGATGTTTCTACGTAAAGGCCTGTGAAGTATAAGGATTTAATTAACCAATGACGGCCGGGATCTCGGTACCTCCGAGACCCTCCGCCTCGTCTCGCTATTTCGGGTCAAATGTGCGCCGATGACGCCGCCGGATCTTTTCGGAATCCTTTCCGGGGCTGTCCTGTGCGTCTCCGTCCCGGCGGGAACAAAAACATGACGTGACTTGGAATAATTTCACAGATTTTCGTGCTCTGACCAGAAGTCAGCCGTGAGATCGCCTTTGCAGGTGGCAAAAGGTGTAGAAATAATAATGACCAAAAAATGGGTGGACTTTTGCAAAGAAGCGCATTCAGATTCGTCTGTTCAAACTCAAGGTCACCGAGTAAAACATGTTATTTATTAACGGTTAAATTGCATTTTTTACGGTTAAATTTACAGTTAAATGATAAAAACCAGTGCTTCGTGTCACTTGAAGCATCCAAAGATTCTCTTCCATGGGAAGGCATGAAAAGGATGGATAATTATAATTCATGAGAATATAATTCTCTTTGCAGATTTATCTAAATTACTTGTAAGAGTGTGATTATAAGTCGATCGTGACTACAGACGTGCAAAGTGTGTTTTTATATATTTGTCAAGTAAAATACTTGATTATCCGGTGATTTTGTTCAGGTTTTACAAGATGTTTTTTTTTATACTGTATGTTTACATGTTATATACTTATATTAAAGGGTATTTGCCTAAAAAATAATTTAACCTTATTTTTTTAATCCCTAAATAACAGAATCATCAAAATCATCTCATATAACTACGATTACTTATTACTTCTTTACAAATTATCATTGTTGTTTTTCTTGAGTGAAACAAATGACACAAAGTATGAAGACTTGGTTGAGTTTCCTGGTCGGTAGGGTTTTTTTGGTATTTTAGTTATTTTATTGAATACAGAGTCATTATTATTATTATTATTATTATTATTATTATCATTATTAGTATTATTATTATTATTATTTTTATTACTATTATTATTATTATTATTATCATCATCATTATCATTATTATCATCATCTGTGCTATTTGAAATTATTTTATTCGTACAATTATTTTTGTATTACACATTTTTTGGCCTCCTGGGTACATTTAAATTTTATTTTTAAAAATAAGACAGATTTCAAGCTGTTTTGTGTGTTTGAGAGGCGGCGATGAACGGCTGCCAGCAGCACACTGCTACCACCTGCTGGTGAAACAAAAGCCTGCGTGAATCCCTACAAGGTGGAACCCAACTTAATTACAATTTTTTTAATTGGGAATTGCTTTGTTGCGCAAGGTTTCCCTTCATTCGTTTTTCTAAAAAGGAACACACTTGAAGAATATTAGGAAACAATAAAGATCGCGTTTTGCTAAAACTGCTCGGCAGAGGCTTTGGACATCAGATGTTTTCTCGTGTTCTTCTCGGGCCTAAAGAGAATCAAGTAGCACTTTGGTGCAAATATACATCCCAAGAGTCCATAGCTGGAGGCCAGGATGGCAAACACCTCTGTGACGGTGGAGTATTTTCCCGGCGAGCTGACGTAGGCGGGGACGAACGCCGCCCACACCGCGCAGAAAATCAGCATGCTGAAAGTGATGAGCCTGGCCTCGTTGAAGTTGTCGGGGAGTTTCCTGGCCAGGAAGGCCAGCAGGAGGCAGAGGCCGGCCAGCAGGCCGATGTAGCCCAGGACCAGGCCGAACGCTACGTGCGAACCCGGGTCGCACATGAGAATGACGTTGGCGCCCTCGCGGGGCACCAGCTTCCGCGGGGCGGGAGGAGCAACCACCAGCCACGCCGTGCAGATGATCACCTGTTCCAAGAGAGCAGTTCGGGAAAGGTTAAAAGCGTCGCTACGTGCTACCCCGACGTGCTCGTGTCGTCGTCGTCGTCGTCCCACACCTGAACGAGCGTGCACAGAGAAATGATGGCTTTTTGCTGCGCGGGTCCGAACCACCTCATGACGTTTTGGCCGGGAAGCGACGACTTAAAGGCCACGAGCACGACGATGGTTTTCCCCAAAATGCAGGAGATACAAAGGACGAAGGTGACGCCGAAGGCCGTGTGTCGCAGCATGCAGGACCACCGGGACGGCCGGACGATGAAGGTCAGAGAGCACAAGAAGCACAGGGTCAGGGAGAAAAGCAGCAGGAAGCTCAGCTCGGAGTTGTTGGCCCTGACGATCGGGGTCGTGCGGCGAGAAGAGAAAACGAAAACCACCGCGCCGGTGCAGAAGGAGCCGAAGAGGGAGATGGCCATCAGGGTGACGCCCATGGTGTCGCTAAAGGAGAGGAACTCCACGTGCTTGGGGACGCAGGAGGTCCTCTCTGCATTGGACCAGAACTCCGGTAAGCAGCGCACGCACTCTACGGCATCTGGATGGAAAAGACGAGTAAGGCTTTAGCCGCGCAAACCGGGAACTCTTAGAAGGAAGCGTTTCGTTAATCGGAAATCGGGCGCTTGTTCCTCACTGGTCTGATTGCTAATCTCCCCCGCTGTACACACCACACAATCATGGCAGCAGATAGGGAAGTCAGGTCTGATTGCCTTCCGCGTGCCCGCGGGACACGTGGCGCTGCATACCGACAAGGGTACCTATGCCGCGAAGGACAAAGAGTCTACGATGGGTCCACAGCCGTCTCATAAAGGAACAGAATAACCCCATTGCCATCCCGTCCCGTCCCGTCCCGTACTTGGCTCTCGTCGCCGTTCCACACGATATATTCTTCCCGGATCTGGAGGTTCGGCTTTCCGGAAGAGGTGGCGCCGTCGAACTTGCCCACGGTGACAAACTCCATGTTCCCGCCGGGGCTCAGCTGCCAGTTGACCAAGTCGTACGTCGCCGCCGGGTCGCCGTTCTCGTCAAACTTTACCTCGTCGTCGAAAGAGTCCAGGAACCTCACCTTTTTAATGTAATGCAGAAGCTGTAGAAAGAGGGTTTAGAGATCATATCCTTCAGACCAGCGATGTGCAGTCGGGTGAGGCGGGAGAGGCCGTGCCTCACTTGCCAATCTTGGAAAGAAAAAAATGTCAATTGAAAATTGTTATATTTATATTTGCACTAAAAAAGGTATTTTCCTTTTAACTTCACCAGTTTTAGATCGTTTTGTTTTTTCTTACAACTTTCACATGTTCAGATACTGAGAAGAGACGTTTGGTGAGGCTGCCGATTGTTGAGCCTCAACGTAGATTACACAATGACGGCTGACTGCTGGCGTGTTCTGCACTAAGACTGTATTGCTGTCTCTCGGTATGTCGCTTTTAAAATGTTGAAACACTTTTGCTTTTATATAAACTACATTTCCAGTGTGTCAACCACTGTATGTATGTCGCTAGTTTCGCTGTTATGCTGAGCGATCATAAAACAGCCGCCAAGAACCACTAAGTGAGGCAGGCATTTCTGCTGCCTCACGCTAGGGGGCGCTCGTGACTCCGGGGATTCTTCTCAGCTGCAGAATACAGCAACAGCAAGCTTGAGTCAGCAAGTCAAGTGCAGCCATCCATTGATTCTTGACATACCCAAACTACCCAACAAGTCAAAGTAACTTTTTTTTAAACTAAATGTGCTTTTTGGGGTGCTACAGTTTGCATGTGTGAAGAAAGCTGACATGACATTTTAAAAAAACGCTAACTGCTGCCAATCAGATGTTAAATACGCTGTAGCTGCAGGGTCGATATGTCTGTAAATCTGATAGTGAAGCTCACCGCACGTCACTGCCTCGGACGATTCATCGAAACAAAAGGTCATAAAAAAGCACCTGCTCGGGTCGCACTCTGTTTACATCCGGACACGCCGACGCAGGAGACGCCTCTTTCCCTTTATGGCAGTCTCGCATATCCCGGAGCGCGTGGCCGACGGCGTACACGGCCTTGTAGACGTTATAGGAGATCCTCAGCTGCGACACGTCCGAGTAGATATTGGACACGTTCCTCAGGTCTTCCTTCCCGGTGCAGGACGGTTTGGCCCCCGACTCGTCCCGAGCGCCCAGGCTGCACTGGAACATCTCCTCCCAGAAGGGGATCAGGAATCGATCGCCGGAGGCCTCAGGCGGGCGCAGGCGGAGCAGGAAGTCCTGCAAGCCTGGGATGCGCGCTCGCCGGATGGCGAAGCCCATGGATCCCCGAAGGATTCTGCGGTACTTCTCCGGGACGGCGAGCACAGCAGCTGTACTCCAAGCCTCGCTGGCCAGCCACTGAACTCCAACGAGACCCTCCCTGAAGTGAAAACGACTGGATTTGAAAGCGTGGATGAGCGAAAAGCACGTTTGCGCAAATCAAGCAGATACGTGTCGTGCCTGAGGGCTCCGTCGAACAAAGCGGTGGCATCCTGTTCCACCGCGAACACCAGCACCACCTTCGCCCCGGAGGTGCGGATCTTGGAGATGATGGAGGAAACTGCAGACCGCGCTCGGTTCTTCGGGATGATTTCGTGGAGGGCGACGCAAGCGCCCGTCTCTCTGATCTGCCGGGCAAACAAGTGGATTACAAGCGAGAAATATGGAGTTATAGAAAAGGCATTTGGCCAGAATAAAAGGAAAGGTGTACAAGACAGTGGTGAGACCAGCGATGATGTTTGGACTAGAAACTGTTCCAATGACCAAAAGACAGCAGGCAGAACTAGAGGTTGCAGAGATGAAGATGTTGAGGTTCTCTTTGGGAGTGACCAGGATGGAGAGGATCAGGAATGAGTCTATCAGAGGGACGGCACATGTCCGATGTTTTGGAGAGAAGGTCAGAGAAGCCAGACTGAGATGGTTCGGTCATGTACAGAGAAGAGATAGTGAATATATTGGCAGACGGATGCTGGAATTGGAGCTGCCAGGCAAGAGGTCTCGAGGAAGACCAAAGAGAAGATTTATGGACGTAGTGAGAGAGGATATGAAGGTAGTTGGTGTGAGAGAGGAAGATCCAGAGAATAGGGTTAGATGGAGAAAGTTGACTCGCTGTGGCGACACCTGACGGGAAAAGCCGAAAGAAGAAGAGGAAGAAGAAAAGGCATTTGTAGGTTATTTACCTGCTTGGTGAAGATGCTGGCGCCGCCGCGGCCGTAAGCATCATCCCCCGCAATCACGCCCACCCACGTCCAACCAAAGTGTTTCACAAGCTGCACAAGAGCATCGACCTAAAAGACGAGCGTGAGAAAAAAAATTACAAACACACACACACACACACATTGTGCATTTAAGCTGGTCCTCTCACCTGGAAAGAATCACTTGGCATCGTCCGTAAGAAGGCAGGAAACTCCTTCTTGTCACTGAGACATGCACAGCTGGAAAAATAACTGACCTGATAGAAACAAAGGGACGATCGGGGTCTCCATTGCTGTGGAGACCCTTCAGGGTCTTCTCTCACACCAACTCACTTCCTTTCCCCTTTCACTCCATCCGTCAATCTTCTCTTTGGTCTTCCACTAGATCTCCAATTCCAGCACCCATCTACCAATATTCCCTATCCCCCCTTTGTCCATGACCCAACCATCTCAGTCTGGCTTCTCTGACCTTCTCTCCAAAACATCTAACGTTCCTCTGATGGTGGACTCATTCCTGATCCTCTCCATCCTGGTCGCTCCCAAAGAGAACCTCAGCATCTTCATCTCTGCGACCTCCAGCTCTGCCTCCTGTCTTTTCTTCCATGCCACCTTCTCCAAACCAAATAGCATCTCTGGTTTCATCACTGTCTTGTCCACCTTTCCTGTCCTTCTGGCTGATACCCTTGTATCACCCCTGACCCTTTTCTCCAGCCGTTCCAAACAGCTTGAACCTGTTTCTTCACCTCTTCTCCAGTCTCCTATGCTCTGGAGGAGGTTAGAGCGGTCATCCATGTCCTGGTTGCTCTGGTTCGACTCCCAATTCCTCCCTCGAGGTGTTGCTGTGCAAGACACTGAACCCACAACTGCTCCCCTGGCGCTGCTCCTCAGCTGCCTTCTGCTGATGGTTTATCCATGATGGGTTAAATTAAGTGGACAATTTTTGCTGACCTTGCGCTCTATCCATAATTGTTTGTGACAATAAAAGTATATCTTCTGGACTGTTCACCCTAAGTACTTGAAATCCTCCAACTTCTTGATCTCCACTACCTGTATCCTCACCGTTCCACCCGAGCTCTTCTCGTTCACACACATATATTCTTTCTTGCTGTGACTAACTTTTGTTCCTCTCCTTTCCAGAGCATACCTCCACCTCTCTAGATGTTCCTCCACCTGTTCCCTGCTCTCGCTACAGATCACCATGTCATCTGCAAACATCTCGGTCCATGGAGATTCCTGTCTCGCCTCATCTGTCAGCCTGTCCATCACCACTGCAAACAAGGAGGGGCTCAGAGCTGATCCCTCACCTGGTTCCACCTTGAACTTCTCCTCACCGTTGTCTCACAGCAAGCATACATGTCCTGCTCCAGTCTAACAGACTTCCTTGCCACTCACACGATTTGCACGAATCAGATGTTTTATAAGAGAAGAATGACGTCTTACCTGTGGAATGTTGAAGACTCCGAAGAAGCGAGCCACCACCAACGACTGGGTGGAGCCTCCGTCCCCTATCACTACAGGGACGTTCCCACGACAACCGCCATCGCCCTCCTCCTCCTCCTCCCTTGCCATCAGTTCCACTGCAGCGGTGAGGGCCTGGTGAGGAGAGCTGCAGGAGTCACAGATCCGGTACCCAAGTGAGACGTTTGGAAGGAGCACGCCTTCTCTGTTGATCTGCTCGATGGCAAAGATCATGGTCTGCATCCAACGGAACGTCCGGAAGTTCAACCTGGAGGAGAAGACGGGCTTTGGCTTCAGGCGCTTGGGAAACGATCGGTCTATCACATCCGATCGGCCCTTCCTACATCACCTGGTGCATTTTGTGGCCGAAGGCATGGAGGTGAAACGCAGACCCGGCTCCGCCACGTTATCGTGGAGGGAGAAGAGCCCTCCCAAGATGATATCACCTTTCTTCTCCAGCACCGGCAGGGACATGGAGCTGGGGATCACTTTGCAGGACCCAATGTCCTGGAGAGAATCGTGAGGAAAAATCACAAACGGCAGTAAAAACAAAAGCGTGACCTCGGTCCTTTTCCGGGGAAATCCGCCCTCCGCCGCGTTCCTCCAAACAGGAGGCATCCCTAACGTCGCCCCAGACAGCGGATATCGGTTTCGGTCGACGTCGGCCTCATCGGTTCAGATGATCAACCTGTGAACAAAGTAAACAAGAAACAGATCCCGTCCAGTAATAGTTCAGGCCCCGCGTTCCCAACTGTCAAATAGAACAGTCGGTCTGCGGTGTGTGTTTATATACAAGCCGCGGGCCTCTTTGCTGAAATTGAACTAATTTCCCTCGAGCGGCTGATCAATGGGACGAGCAGGACAGCCGGGAACAACAACAACAAGGAAATCCAATAAGCGCTTTCACAAGGATGGAGAAAGATGATTGATCTCATGGCTGAGTAGGCCCAACTCATCCTGCAGTGATGGGAAGAGACAGGTGGCACACACACACACACACACACACTTTCCGACACATTGGTCTAACCATGCATGACACGGACTTGCATGGCTGTTGCGTGGAAATAAATGTATTTATTTTATATGGCATTTCTACTTGCCTGTAGCTTTAAGGTGTTTTTCTTTTTCTTTTTTCCCCTCCCGTCCTCAGAGGTCGGGTTAAATAGGATTAATATTGTGGAAATAATTAGCCACTCGGGTGTTTTGTACCCGTCATTATCAGGAAGAAAACCCTTCAGGCTGCAAAATACCGGTCCGAATGGAAGTGGAAGGGGGTTTTTTCAGGGGTTGTTTGTTGCGCCACCGCGGGTCATTCAGGTATTCATTGTCTCTGAACCCTGTCCCGGTGTGACGCAGACCGAGGCGCTGAAAGGGAGAACGCTAAGTATTATGGTCCTGTAATATCCTCTCGCTCACAACACCTTCTGCCAGGCTTTTATTCTCCCTTCTGAAAAGCTGATTGGACAAAAAAAACACTAATAAGATGAAATTATACGAAGCAGATATGTGAGTCCTGATAACCGAGGTGATTGTTTGTCCCGCTGCTATTAGGCGCTAACGGTACGGATGGAAGACGGGAAGAAAAAGCAGCCATTAATGAGGAAGAAGGTCCACGGTTGGGGAGGCCCGGGTTCTCCAGGTTCCTCCCAGAGTCCAGAGGTTCATCGGAAGCCTCCGGCTCCACCGCGTCCATCTGGATGAACGTGTGCATTCACCACTCTGATAGGAAGTCTTCTCTTTTTTATTAAGATTTTAGTTTTATCCTGCGCAGCAGATCTGGTGTGGGCGCCCTTGATGCGATCCAGCCAAGACAGTTTGAGATGAGATAAACTTTACTGATTCCCAAATTCATTTGTCACAGCAGCGTAACAATTAGAGTAGGGGAGGGCAAACTTTTCGGCTCAGGGGCCACATTGACTTTTTAAATTTGACAAATGGGCCGGGTCAGCACAAGATACGATACTTGTAAAAAAAATTTTTTTTTTTTAAATGCATTTGCTAACAGTACATATCGGATTTATCTGACATTTGTCAAGCATTTGCTTTGAAAATAAAACCTGCTTGGTTTTGAAACCTCTGACGTTTGCTTGCATTTCATGCTGAAAGTGTTTTTTCCCTTGTAGCTTCACCTCCAGCTCATTCATGTATCAGAATGTCCACAGGAATGGCTAAATCACAAAGCCAATCTGCGTCATCCCGCTCAAGAAAATTATCAAGTGTTCTGAAGCAGCTCCAAAAAGAAAATAACCTCCTGTTTGAGCTGCCATATTCATCGACCCAATCTTTCACATCAAGTATGAATTCAGTACCAATCCTTGGCGGGCCAGATTAAAAAGACCAACGGGCCGGATGTGGCCCGCGGGCCGTAGTTTGCCCACCCCTGAATCAGAGCGTCAATAAATATGAATTTAGATATAAATAGAGAGACAATTTTGGTTGCGGTTCAGTTCGGTTTCGGTCATCTTCAGAGGGATTTTGATGTGACAATATCTGGTGGAGGTATTATTTGGTGTTGGTTGGCCTTTAAGATATTGACCGCGGGTCCCCAGGTCATTTCCACGAAGAGTGAGATTATTGATTTTGCCAAATTGCTAGTACTGGTCAGGTATCTGCCACTGCGTTATTACACCTGACAGCATATATTGGAGGTCACCGTACCTTTCATGCACCCAGAATGCTAATGATGGACAAAGAAATGAGGATTTTATTTAATCTTCCAAAGGGGACTTTTGCAAAACAACCCAAGGTCACGATTCAAATCAGAGAATTGTGAAAACCAGGGGATTATCCATCATATTAAAGCATTTATTTTTATTTTGGACGTGGTGAAATCACCCAGTTTCGAGCATGAAGTTAAAAGTAGCGTCATTCCGAAGAGCACGCCGTCGAAAGCAGAGCTTTAGGACGGGCCATCAAGTGAGTCCTTTACACAAGTTTGGAACGGGCAGGTCAACCGAGAACGGCTCCATTTTCGGATTCGACCCGTCACCGAGGCGTGATCATGACACCGGTGTCCTGCTGGGGAGGGATGGGAGGGTTCTCTGGCCTTCTGCTTGGCTGATGTTCCCATGCCGAAAGGACTTGTTGACTCAGATCCTTTCAATCCTTCCTCCTTCAGAACCTCCTCCTCCCAGATACTTTCGAACCCGCCGGAGCGACCCGAACATTTGCGGAGGCGAAACCTCGCCGGCCCCGTGGGGAGAGCAGCAGAGCGGAAACCAAAAGCTTTTTAGGAGACACAGGTCCAAAGGACAGCAGCTTCTGGACTTTCCTTCCTGAAGGTTTTGTCTAATTTTGGTATTTATACCCATCATCCACTGATCTGCTGCATACGCTTCAGATTTTGTAGTGGATTAGGCACGGTTATTCCGTCATTGGGGGTCTGGGTGGCCTATCCAGGCTGTCATTGGGCGAAAGATGGGGTTCACCCTGGACCGATCGATGACGGGGACGCAAAGACAGTCATGCAACCATTCGCTTTCTTCTTCGCACGCCGTATCGAGACGCCCAGCGGCACCTCGGCCTACGAGTTCAATTCGTTCTTTGACTCCATTCGTGAATTTTTCCCATTGACACGAATGTAAATCCCGGCGATCCGTCTGCCGGCCCCAAAAAGCCTCATCGGCCAATTTTGGCTCATCTCGGGATCGTGTAGATCAGGGGTGTCCAAACGTTTGGTAAAGAGCCATATTTGGCGCCGGTGCCGACCCTCCGGCCTGACCGTCATTGCGTTCAACGCAAATGAACTATTTCATGAAATTCTTTATAACAAATGGCAAACTTTTCATGTTTTTGCCAAAGTCAATTTTTACCAAAATCAATCATAAAATGAGGAAAAAGTCCCTGAAAAAAAAACTTTCAGAAAGATTAAACATATCAAGGTTATTTACTATTAAATGCTCACTATGAACTTCTGTGACCAAGAAAATCACTAACGGTGATTTTTTTCACAGGTACAAAACACTGAGGGCCGTCCTTTTATTACTTGTCATCAAAAAGGAGAAATGCAGTATTTTCATTGTTTCAATTTTAGGCTCAGATCAAAAATACAAAATAGAAAAACGGGCTGCCGGACCAAATTAGATTTTACAATTGATTTTATAGCAAAGGCTGTGGGCCGGTGTACATTGGAAGCCACATTTGGCCCGCAGGCCGGACTTTGGAGCAAACTTTTTTGCTCAGGGGCTGCATTGACTTTTGAAAATTTAAAAGACGGGCCAGGTCACCAAAAGATATAATACAAATTAAAAAAAAAAGCAAAACGCATTTGTTAACATCACATATCAGCCTCGTCTGACATTTGCTTTGATAATAAATCCAGCTTGGTTTTGAAGGCTCAAACAAACTGTTTTTTTTTTCCCTTGTAGCTTCACGTCCAGCTCATTCATGTGTCAGTATGTCCACAGTAAAGGCTAAATCAAAAAGTCAATCCGTGTCATTCAGCTCAGGAAAATTCTCAAGTAGCCTCAAAAATGAAATAAGTTCCCACATTCATTGATCCAATCATTCACATCAAGAATGAATTCTGCACCAATCTTTGGCGGGCCGGATTAAATAGACCAGCGGGCCGGATGTGGCCCGCGGGCCGTAGTTTGCCCACCCCTGGTCTAGATGGTTGACTTAGCCGATTCATTTCTTCCTACCACCACTATCGCTGTTTCACTTTCCTGGGTGGCATAACGAGGGCTAACTTTTCCCGAGAGGCCGGTTCGCGGGTCGATTCAAGCTCTGTTTGTGAGCCATTTTGTTCTGCTGTACAAGCACCTGGACAGCGTTGGGTCTTGCGTGGACTTTCTGCATGTGAAACACCGGAGTTGAACCTGTAACCTTGCTGTGAGGCTAAAGCGCTAACCGCTTCACACAAAACACCCACAATGTATACAACGGTATGCTGTGTGTGTAGATTTACCTTGAATAAACATCAGAAGTAAACTCAGAAGACCGACTAAATCTCCAAAAATAGTTTTTCAGCTGTGGAAACAAGAAATGAGAAATAGTGAATTCACCTCCAGAGGTTGACATTTTTGCAGAAAGTAGTGGAATTGTTCATATTACTATAATATGTACGCGAATCCCCACAAGTGGTTCAAGTTTGATTCAGACCAAGCAGAAAGAAAAAAAAAACATCAATAAAAGACTTTTCACAAAACACGAAGAGAGTTATGAAGGGAATATTTGTCTAAAACCTCTGTTTGATCCCCCCCCACCACAGCTGCACCACAGAAATCCGACAGAGGAATTCTGCTATCTCATCATATCAACCGAGGCCTCTCCATGACACCACGTGAGTGTGTGTGTGTGTGTGTGTGTGTGTGTGTGCTGCACATTAAGAAAGCAAGGATACATGTATTTACATTTATACCATCATTTTGAACGTGTTTGTTCAAGAAACCTCCGCAGAGACTGAGATAAACATTTGATTTTGGACACCTCGTAATAAAACCTCTGTCTGACTTCATATAACCTTTCGGATCTTCAGCTGCAAATGCTTTATTATTTCTCTCCTGGGGATCGTGAACTCCCACAAAATTGCTATTCTTGTTGTTAATGTTACTGTTCAGCCTGTACGGCTAATATACTCCATCAAAGAAGTTATTCAATATTAATAAAGCTGTAAAATCTAACGGCCAGTCAGGCGATACGCAGCCCTCATTTCATTACTTATTCCAAGATAGTAATAAATCTCCAAATTAAAGTCCTTCCAATTAAAAGAAGTTGTTTATCGAGCCCGGCACTCTCGTGATCATGTTCCATCACGCAAACCCGTGTCAAAACAACACGTGTTGTTTTAATTCGATCATTCGGAAATTAATAAATAATAGATAAACACATCCATCGGGGCGCGACGCGTGCACTCGGGACCGAAAACTGTTATTGTATGTTTTCTGGAGGGGACGCGGCGTCATGGCGTCGCTCGGCACCCGGCGCCGCGTGGAGCCCCGGGGGGGCCGAGCCGGGACCGAGGGGCCGGACGGGCAAGCAAAGACAGGCAAGTGTTTCCGATAAGCGACGACATCTGGCCCCGAGGCCTGGAGGCTGCTCTGCCAGGTGTGCAGCTGCAAAATGACTTCATTTGTTGGAAATGTTTTTTTTTTTTTTTTAGAAAAAAATTAAAAAAAAAACAACAAGTTAATGAAACTGAATGGCTGAATAGTGTCCCATACCGACCTGGAAATCAAATTTAATTTGCAGTAATTTTACAAGAACAGGTCAAAACTGAATGCGTTATTGTAAACACATTGAGTTTTAGGTTAACAAGAATGGAAGGCACAAATTATTCCTTCCGATGGACAGTGGAAGGTAATGTTTATTTTAAAAGCATCCATTTGCATCACTTATTTCTGAAAAAATATGCACTGAGAAGATTAACGCGTTGTAATCGATTTCATTTGCATAGCCGTACGTCTCCCTGCACTCGAGCTCCAGGGCGAAAGGTCACTAATGTTACCTTTTAGCAAGCAGATTGTTAATGTTAGCTTTTTGCAAGTACACGTTAGTGATATTAGCTTTGTGGGAACATACCAGTTGGTAATGTTAGCTTTGTATGAGCACTCATTTCAGTAATGTTAGCTCACAGCTCACGCAGTTCAGTCATGCAACTTATTCAAGTGCGTAGGTTGGTAATGCTAGCTTTGTACAAGCACACAGGAAGGCAGTGATAGCTTTGTATGAGCACTCATGCTGGTAATGTTAGCTTTGCATGAGCACGCAAGTCTGTGACGCTAGCTTTGTATGAGCACACAAGCTGCTCATGTTAGCTTTGTGCGAGTGCGCACGCAGATCTGTTGTTAGCTCTGTACAAGCACGCCGGTCGGTAGTCCTAGCTTTGTAGGAGCATGTGGAACTGTAATGCTAACTTTGAATGAGCACACATGTTGCTCGTGTTAGCTTTGGGTAGGTCATGTCAGGTTTGTACAAGTGCGCGGGTCAGTAATGTTAGCTTTGTGCAAGCTAGCAGGTCAGTAATGTTGGCTTTATGTGAGCTAGCAGGTAAGTAATGTTAGCTTTATACGAGCTAGCAGGTCAGTAATGTTAGCTTTGTGCAGCATGCATGTCGGTAATGTTAGCTTTGTGTGAGGATTGCAGATCAGTAATGCTATCTTTGTGCAAGCTAGCAGGTAAGTAATGTAACTTTTGTGCGAGTTAGCAGGTCAGTAATGCTAGCTTTGTACGAGCATGCGGGTCGGCAGCGTTACCTGCGTGCAACCACGCAGGTTAGTAATGTTAGCTTTGTGCTAGCACTCAGGTCGGTAGTGCTAGTTCAGTCGACCACGCAGGTGCTCCCGCAAAAACCTGATTGGCTTTGCTTAATCCAGTGGAAATGAATAAATGAATCAAGAGCAAAATTAATCTGAGAAGTGTGCAGACTACGAATGGACGAACGAATGAACGAAAGCATGATATTGGCATTAAACAAATATTTGCAAAATAAAAAGTACAAATACCTGAATTGGCACCGTCCGGTGTGTTTTATCTCCGCTGAGTGTCTTTCCATTTCCTCTCCTCTCCCGGGAAAGGCTCGAGACGAGGTTTTATCGGGACTTACGTCGAAGTCGGGCCGACCGTCTCCGAGCCTCGCGGCCCCTCGGTCCGTCGTCTCTGCCGGTGGGTATTAAGACTTCCTGGAAGACGTGCCAAGCATTTGTATTTTCATGGTCAGTAAGTCATTATTATGGGCTGGAATCCTGCAACACATTGACACTTACTTTGCAGTAAACCCTCCACATCCAGAGGAACCGTCAGCCAGTTATCGCATTAATGAAGAACGACTCTGTAAACTTGGACAAATAAGCGTTGGGAACAACAAGACTCACACAACCTAAATACTATAAACTTTCTATTTGGGGTTAGCATTGCAATCATCAGCCTTTAATTTGAGTTCATTTTACAGGATAACATCTGCATTTCCTCATTCAGCAGCTTTTTAACGGAGTTGTGAAACCGTGCACGGACGAGGAAAGGTTACGTCACGGCAAACGTGAGGGACGAGAGGCGCAACGAGAGACGAATTATCGAGAGGAACGAAGATAATTATTTATGAGACCGTCGGACGACGGGTGAGAAATAGCCTGGGCTAACGCCGGCACGTTTACAGGAATGATTATTAACGTGGATTCTCCCTGCTAATTAAACCCATAAATAAATAAAAGAAAATGCAATTTTGAACTGTTGAAAAAGCGTCATTGCTTATTACCTCCGGTTTCACTGACGGGGGATGATAATTATTCATCGGGCGACTCGAGAAGCCACGGAAGGCTGCATTGCACCGAAACCCTGCTGGGTATATTATATTATATTTCCAAAAAAGCCTCTTGACTGTTTCGGAAAAACACTTTGCCTTTTAGCGAAAATATTCCATCTGTTAGCACGATTATTCACTCAGTCATCTGCACATCCACGTCTCAGCAGCTGCACTTTTTGCCAGTAGATGGCATCACAATCTATTTTTTTTGTCTATAATAAACAGCGCTTCTCTTGTCAAATTACAGTCATACATGCTTTAAATAATAATGTACAATATTACAAAGAAATGCTATCCACTTTATTTATCACATGCTATTGTACGGTTTTACTGAATGACTGTTTTTTGTACTGAACTCCACAGAAAAATGTGATGCAACTCCTTTTATCCTAATGCAATTATATATTCATACATGTCAGGTTTTTATGCTATAAAATAATTTTATTGCCTCAGTTCTTTATCCTCTATAGTTTAATGCAGGGGTTGGCAACCTTAGGACTGAAAGAGCCATTTGGACCCTTTTCTCCACCGTAAAGAAAACACCGAGAGCCACAAAACCCTTTTGAAATTTAAAACATTGATGAAAATTAACACGGCGTATAATATGATTTTTTTTTTTTTTTTTTGCTATGCTATGCTTTATGCTGTGTTTAAACAAAATGTATGTTGCATTTTCTTTTAAATCAATGAACAAATGCAGAGAAACTGAAATGACATTTCTGTGTGCAACAAAACATTTTGAATTCTGAAAAAAATAAGTTGGATTGAGGGTTACTTTTTAGCAAAATATTCAACGTCTATTTGAGCCCTTCTTGTATTTATAAGAAAAAAAAAAAAAAAAAAATCGAACCTAAATCGAACCTAAATGCTCAAAAAAAGCGTCCTCTTTCTGCATGCCGTCATCCTCGTTCTTGCGCGTGCGGTCGCTAATTAAAACCAAAAAAAATATCTGAACACGTTTTATCGAGATGTTACAAGATCGCCATAATCTTCCCATTCAAATGGCATCTTAAAAATGAACAAACTAAAATATAATATATTTTAATTAGATACTTAAATTATTTTCTCATTATTATAAATATGATGATAGATATGTTTGCAGATGACACTGTGATTTGTGGTGAGAGCAGAAAACAGGTGGAGGAACATCTAGAGAGGTGGAGGTATGCTCTGGAAAGGAGAGGAATGAAAGTTAGTCGCAGCAAGACAGAATATATGTGTGTGAATGAGAGGAACTCGGGTGGAGCGGTGAGGCTACAGGGAGTGGAGATCAAGAAGCTGGAGGATTTCAGGTACTCGGGGTCAACAGACCAGAGCAACGGAGAGGGTGGAAAAGAGGTGAAGAAATGGGTTCGAGAAAAGTGTCAGGGGTACTATTTGATAGAAGACTAACGGCCAGAAGGGAAGGAAAGGTGGAGTAGACAGTGGGGAGACCAGATGAAGATGCTGAGGTTCTCTTTGGGAGTGACCAGGATGGAGAGGATCAGGAATGAGTCCATCAGATGGACGTTAGATGTTTTGGAGAGAAGGTCAGAGAAGTCAGACTGAGATGGTTGGGGAGAGTGAATATATTGGTAGATGGATGCTGGAATTGGAGGTCTAGAGGAAGACCAAAGAGAAGATAGATGGACGCAGTGAGAGAGTATATGATGGTAGTTGGTGTGAGAGAGGAGGATCCAGAGAAAAGGGTTAGATGGAGAAGGTTGACTCGCTGTGGAGACCCCTGAAGGGAAAAGCCCAAAGGAAAAGAAGACTTTGTAACAGGGGTGCAGGACATGTATGTCCACCACAAAGTAATGACTGAGACGGTTTGGATATGAACACTCCTCTGTTCATGTCCAAACTATGGTGAAGATCCAGGTAGAAGGTTGCTGAAGGTGGAGCTGCCAGGCAGGAGGTCTAGAGAAAGACCAAAGAGGAAGATATATGGATGTAGCGAGAAGATATGACAATAGCGTTGGATGAAGACGTTTGATTGGCTGTGGCAGCGACCCCTGAAGTGAAAAGCTCAAAGGAAAAGAAGACGAAACATGAATCCCTCTGGTTTCATGGTCTGGTTTCAGGGACAAGCCAAAAGTAGAAGAAGAAGATATGAATATGAACGTTGCAATAGAACAGTGGCAGAGCAAGAAGAAACTAGTTGTACTAACAGTCGTTCGTTGGAACAAAAGAGCAACTTAGTGGGATGACCTGGATTGGAACGTGAAAAGGTGACGCTCGGCAAAGGAGTGAAACCTGTTGGATCTGATGAACTGAGGCTCATGTGGACGTTAGCGGGGGCTGCTTCCGTCGGTGGGTCTTTGCAGAAGACGGCGTTGTACATTTGTCGTACAAGGTCGTGTCCGAGATGATTTTTCTGTTTCGACAAAGAACCATCTCCCTTCTGCGGCCAGAACACGGACATCGCTATGTTCAAACGTCCTTCATTGTCCTTGCGGGAAATGACCGGATGCTTGTGTGTTTTCGAAGCATCGAACGCCAATCAAAGTCTTCGTTGTGCTTCGGCAGAAGCTCCGAGGCCTTCGTCCTGGTCGCCGACGTCCCGGCGGGCACGTTTCAGCGCAGGGCTGCAGGTGTCGAGACAGACGACAGACACGATGAGCCCCGGAGGGACCGTCCTAGATCCTAGTTGGCCTCGCCGACGGCATCTTCTGGTTTAATTCCCCCCGCGGCACGACGGGTGAAACCTCCCCGCGGCCCGGGAACAACAACGGCGACAACAAATTAAATATCGCACGGCTCGGCGCCTCGCTCATCCAGCGTGTCGAGACGTTTGTTTTGATCGCTTGTCAAAAGTGTGACTTTTAATTCCCCTTTTCGGATTCGACCGGGCCTCAAACACGATCGGACACGGACGCTGGAAACGGTGAAACCCCTCGGAAAACACACCTTCATTGAGAGGACGGGTTTTTCTCCATGTTTACAACATTGTGATTCAATGGAAATTAAATATGATGCTACAAGATGATTTGATCGGAGATAAAAATGAGGCCGTAACTTGTAGCCTGCAGGATCCTCTGCAAAACAAAACAGCTGTTTGTGTAAGAGTGTGATAAATATGGTAAATAACTGCGGCAACAACTGTATTTACTGTGCTTTGGATTCAATTTTTCTTTTTTTTTTTCTTTTGAATTGCATTGTTTTAAAGGCCAGTTTATGCCATGAAATATTTAATATATTTTAGGATTATGTCTCGGGAATATATCTTCTCGGGAATACTGTGCGACTCGGGAGTGATATATCTTATCTCATATGTCCATATGTCAATATATCAGGAGTAATCGATATCCAATGGGTGATCGGTGTCAATGATTCCTGGGGAAGAAACAAACCGAACCAAAAAATGTTATTTTTGCGCTGTAGAGTGATTTTATCCGGAAAGCAAAACAAACAAAAACATTTCAACATGAATTCAAATCATTAGAAATGTCTGATGCCGCTTTTCTGTGCACTTTCTCTACCTTAAGCACTTGTTAGCATTACATTACATTGCATTTGGCAGACGCTTTTATCCAAAGCGACTTACAGTAGAGGACATAGGGACTGCAAATACACTTGCAAATACACCATGCACAGGAATCTCTATTCAATCTCTTAAATAATTATTAGTTTTTATCCAAATGACGCTGCAGCGAACAGGTTGACTCCGCAAATTGTGGTAAAAACGATCGATGGCAGGAAAAAAAAATCGTGCCGGGAACAAACAACGCCACGCAACGCCGACGTCTGGATGACGTCACCAAACATCCGGATCGGAGCGCCGTCCCCTGTCGAGACTATAAAACTCAGGTCGGCGTCGGCGCCGCCGGTTCTGCCCCGTCAGGACCCGAGAGTATAAAATGCTCCTGACGCTCTTCGCGATGTTGGTCGTGAGGCTCCCGATGGCGTCCGAGGAAGAGGAGGCGCCGGCGTGCCGCATCCTGGGACGCCCGACGTTTCCTCTGCTTTCCAAGACGGGGGACGTCACCATCGGGGGAGCCTTTTCCATCCACAGCAGAATCGCAAACCCTCCTCGTTCCTTCACGGAGAAGCCCGCTCCTCTTAGATGTTCCAGGTATTTTAACCCGCGAGCGGCTTCTCCTCGCTTTCCCTCCCGCCGGCGACGTATATTTGTGTATTTTTTTTCCAGGATCAACCTCAGGGAATTTCGATTTGCCCAGACGATGATCTTCGCCATCGAAGAGATCAACGAGAGCGACGTCCTCCTGCCCGACGTCTCCATCGGGTACCGCGTTTACGACACCTGCGGCTCCACGTTGACGTCCGCGGCGGCGGCGATGGCCCTCATGAACGGCGAGCGGGAGACGGTCGAGCGATCTTGCTCCGGCCGATCTTCCGTCCACGCCGTAATCGGGGAGTCGGAGTCCTCCTCCACGGTTGTGCTTTCACGTACGACCGCGGCGTTCAACCTACCGCTGGTGAGAGCGACGGAATATCCGCGTTTTCAGCTTCAAAGCGTCGCTGTCGTGCTTTTCCTGTTTTCTCAGATCAGCCATTCCGCCACGTGCGAGTGTCTGAGCAACAGGAAGGACCACCCCGCTTTTTTCCGAACCATCGCCAGCGACCTGCACCAGAGCCGAGCCCTCGCCCGGTTGGTCAAGCGCTTCGGCTGGACGTGGGTGGGGGCGGTCAACAGCGACAGCGACTACGGCAACAACGGCATGGCCATCTTTCTGGCGGCGGCTCGGGAGGAAGGCGTGTGCGTGGAGTACGTCGAGAAGTTCCACAGGGCGGAGCCGGAAAAGCTGCAGAAGGCGGCGGAGGCCATCCGTCGGGGTTCGGCGCGGGCCGTCGTCGGCTTCTTGGCCCACGTGGAGATGAACGACCTCCTGGAGCAGCTGAGTCTGCGCAACGTGACGGGTCTTCAGTTCATCGGCGTGGAAGCCTGGATCACCGCCGACAGCCTGGCGACTCCTTCCGGCTTCGGCGTGCTGGGAGGCTCTCTGGGCTTCGCCGTGCCGAAGACCCGCGTCGCCGGTTTGGATGATTTTCTCAAGAAAGGCTTCTGGGAGACGGCGTTCCAGTGCGACCGTTCCAACGACACCACGCCTTGCGGGGAAACACGGGATTTAACGGCGCTTCGGGATTACCACGACGACGTGGCGGAGCTGAGATACTCCGGTAACATCTACAAGGCGATTTACGCCGTGGCCCATTCCCTGCACGCCATCTTGAGATGCTCTGAAACCCGAGGCTGCCGGAGCAGCGCGGAGATCACCCCGCGGCAGGTGGAGCGCCTCCACATCCACGGCTTCTTTTTCCTCCGTGTGAACGAATGCGGCTCGGTGACACTGTTTCTCCTCCGCCCTCAGGTCGTAGAGGCGCTCCAGAATGTCAACTTTCGCATAAAGAACGGAGAGGAGGTGCGCTTCGACAGCACCGGAGCGGCGGCGGCGCGGTACGAGGTGGTGAACTGGCAGCGCGGGCCGGACGGCTCGGTCCGCTTCCGACCCGTCGGCGACTACGACGCCTCCCTGCCGCCGGAGCGGAGGTTCGCCCTCGACGCGGACGCCATCAGGTGGCCGGGCGGCCGAACAAAGGCAAATATCATCGCTTATTCAAACACGCGCGTCTGTGTTTACAAACGTCGCATCACCGCGTCCGTCTTTTTCATTTTAAAACAGCCCGTGTCCGTGTGCAGCGAGCCCTGCCCGCCGGGAACCTTCAAGGTCCTGCGGAAAGGCAAGCCGTCCTGCTGCTACGACTGCGCGGCGTGCGCCGACGGAGAAGTCAGTAACGCCACAGGTACCGCAGAGACGGCGCAGAGGAATCTCCACGCGGCGCTGGCTTGCAACGCATTCTGCGTCATGTTGAAACTAACCGTGACGCGGCGGCTCTTTCACGCTTTCGGGTCGTAGCGCCGATCGGCATGACGTTATTTCTCTATTGCAGATTCTAACGAGTGCGCGAAATGCCCCGAGGAGTTCTGGTCCAATCCAAACAGGGACGCGTGTGTGCGGAAACAAGTGGAGTTCCTGTCTTTTTCAGAGCTTATGGGCGTAACGCTGGTGTTCTTCACCGCGTTGGGGGTTTTTCTCACTCTGCTCGCGGCCACGTTGCTCTTCGTCAACAAGGACACCCCGTTGGTTAAAGCCAACAACTCGGAGCTGAGCTTCTTCTTGCTCTTCTCGCTGACGCTGTGCTTCCTGTGCTCCCTGACCTTCATGGGCCGGCCGTCCGAGTGGTCCTGCGTGCTCCGGCACACCGCCTTCGGGATCACCTTCGTGCTCTGCGTCTCCTGCATCCTCGGGAAAACGGTGGTGGTCCTGATGGCCTTCAAGGCCTCGCTCCCCGGCGGCGACGTGACGAGGTGGTTCGGGCCGGTTCAGCAGAGACTCGGCGTTCTGGGCTTTTCTCTGGGTCAGGTTTTGATCTGCGTGCTCTGGGTGACCATCAGCCCTCCGTTCCCGTCGAAGAACACCCAACACGACAAGGAGAAGATCGTCCTGGAATGCGCCGTGGGCTCGCCGGTCTGCTTCTGGGCCGTGCTGGGATACATCGGGCTCTTGGCTTCCTTGTGCTTCGTCCTGGCTTTTCTGGCTCGGAGGTTGCCGGGGAATTTCAACGAGGCCAAATATATCACCTTCAGCATGCTGATCTTCTGCGCCGTCTGGATCGCCTTCATCCCGGCCTACGTCGGCTCCCCCGGCAAGTTCACGGACGCCGTGGAGATATTCGCCATCCTGGCGTCGAGCTACGGGATCCTTTTCTGTATTTTCGCCCCGAAATGTTTCATCATCCTGCTCAAACCCGAGCTGAACACAAAGAAGTATCTGATGGGAAAAGTTTAACCCGATTCAACTAAACTGTTGAGTTCGTCGATGAATAAATAGTCGAAATAAAAATCCCTCCGTCGTGGACTTGACCAGAAGTTATTATCTTTATGGTTGTCCCTTCTTTCTCCTCCGAGGGTTTTCTCTTCGAGTTCCCTCCACGCTCTCCCGCCCTGCAAACATATCTCTGTCGCTAGTAGCGACAAAAAACATCAGGGATTGTGACATCATCGACTCTCACCCCTTCGTCTCGCCCGAGCGGAAAGCGGAGTTGTGCTAAATCACGGAAGCGTGGACGAGGAGGTCGCGACCGGTTCGATTGGCCGGATCCTCGGGGCGGCTGTGAGATGACTGCCCGACTTGAGAAAACGCTCAAAGCGGGTTGCGGCGGGTGGGTGGAGGATTACCGAGGCGCAACCGGGGGGTCAAGATGTCTTCCGACCTGCCGGCGGCGTCTTTGAGACAAGGTTTCTCTGCAGGGGCGCCGAGGTCAAAGACATACCGGAGATCATATAAAGTGTATTATTCCTTTCCGCCGATGCTCATGTTATAGAACAGAATGCGCCTTTTGTCGTCCCACAGCGAGGAAAATAAAGTGTACGGTGCAGTAGAGCTAGTCGGGCATTGAATAGAAGCTGCGCAGGCTAAAAATAAGTAAAATATATGCATATATTGTCTATGAGCTGCAGGTGTCCGTGACATATTTACACATAAAACCGTTTTTTTTTTCATTTTTGATTTAATATACACCGGTAACATCCACAAATACGGACTGGAAATGCTTTTTTTCCCGAAAAGTGCCTGTAGCACATCTGATGAAACAGATGAATAATAAATAACATCCATTTTCAATCCCTGCTTTTCCGACTCCAGCTGGCCGCCATCTCCGTCTTCCTCCCGCGCGCTAAAACCACGAAAGTCGCAATTTCACGGCCGTTTCATGTGACGAAGCTAAATGTTTTGGCGACGTGAAACTCGTGAGCTCAAAATAATCCATAAATTAGCCGCATCGTTGTTTAAACCGCAGTGTTCGAAACGTGAATAAAGTAGCGGTTTGTAATCTGGAAATTACAGTAAATACAGGACTGTCTCAGAAAATGAGAATATTGTGATAAAGTTCTTTATCTTCTGTAGTGCAATTAAATGTCATACATTCTGGATTCATTACAAATCAACTGAAATATTACAAGCCTTTATATGGCTCACATCTTAAGAAAACACAAAATGAATAACTCAAAATATTAGAATATCATGAAAAAGTAATTTTTGTTTTTTTAATTGCACTACAGAAGATAAAGAACTTTATCTCAATATTCTCATTTTCTGAGTCAGTCCTGTATTATAAGTAAAAACAACAACATGCAAGTTTCTGAAAATATAGAAATGAAAACGCGTGCACGGCCTTTTAAACAGATTATGACCCACCGTATAAAATCACGTATACATTTAATGTCGGATCGCTTTTCCCCTAAACGGAATTACACGCATAAATTATGGATTTGAGGATGAATCCGTTTATATATTATCTTAACTGAGCGCCTCAGTGCGCAAAGGGGGTTCCCTTTGGAAGGACGTTGGAGGAGATGTTGTGAAACAGGGTTCACCAGGAGAGAGAAACCACATCGGAGAGGAAACCGGGGGGTTCGATGAAGAAGCTTTAAGCTGCGGTGAAATTTACAGCCATTTTCTCTCGGACAAAAAAAAAAAAAAAAAAAAACAAGCCGAGTCTATAATGGTGTCATTAGCGGAGCACGGAAAGGGATAATTGAACCGTGCTGGGAATATTCAGCATTATTTACCGGATTTATCCAATACTCTGAAAGAGGCATAGCTAGAAAATTGAATTTACTTTAATTCAATTTCATTAAAAGAGAGGGAGAAATGATGGCAGCACATCTCACAAATACAGGTTCACTTATTCCATATTTTAAAGGTGGTCTTGGGCGGAACATTAAAAGTAAATGTTTGTTTTCCTGATGGCCGCTGCAGCGCTTTCTGTTCAGCAGCCCCTGCAAAGAAGGTGTGTAAACACACCTCCCCTGCAGCTTCTCACCTGAACGCCGATGAAAGACGAGTCCGAGATGAGACGACGGGACGCGGACTCTACGACAGAAAAACTCGGTGTTAAAAAAAAGCATTCTTTGCATTCTTCAAGCGCCGGTATTCATTTCCTGGAACCTTTTACTTTGCATAGAGGAACTCGACGGCGCCTCCCGTTTGCCGAAATCGCAACGATCGTGACTTCGCCCTCCGTCCGGCGGGACCGCCCGCCCTTCCGTCCGGCCGACGGCGCTGCCATTGGTTGAGAGAAACACGATTCGTGCTCGCGGCCCCCGCGGCTTTGAGATACCCCGAAGAAAAAACGCTATAAAATAACGAGAGCGGAGAGGGTTTTGTTTTTGAGAGCGGCGTGGTGGTTCAACCATGAGTCTCGTAGCTGAGCTGGTGCTTCTCGCCCTTCTGGGCGCCAGGAAGGCGAAGCCCGCCTGCCGGCCGTACGGCGCCGAGGAGCTGTCTCAGTTTTCCAAAGAGGGAGACGTGAACATCGGAGGCATTTTCTCCTTCCATCAGAACCCGGTCAATGTGGACCCGGCTTTCCGGGTCAACCCGGGAACCGTCCGGTGTGAAGGGTAAGGAACACGACTTGTAGATTTGAGAAGGTCCGGGAGCTCCTCGGTCCGCCCCACGCACGGAAATTTCTCCTCCCGTCTTCTCCAGCTTGGACCCGGGCGAGCTTCAGTACGCCTTCACCATGATGTTCGCCATCGAGGAGATCAACAACAGCTCCGAGCTGCTTCCGGGCGTCACGCTGGGGTACAGGATCTTCGACTCGTGCCCGAGCATCCCGCTGTCCATCAGAGCTTCTCTGAACTTGATGAACGAGCACGAGAGCGAACACGGAGGCTGCCGGAAGCTCTCCACCGTCCACGCCGTCATCGGAGAAACCACGTCCACCTCCACCATGGGCATCGCGCGCACCGTCGGACCCTTCCATATTCCCGTGGTGAGTTCCGGACGCTGTGGATGAATGTGAAGCCGCCGCGTTCGCTCAGGGATTCGCGTTTTCCCGCGTTTCAGATCAGCCATTCGGCGACGTGCGCGTGCCTCAGCAACCGGAGAGACTACCCTTCCTTCTTCAGGACCATACCCAGCGACATCCACCAAAGCAGAGCTCTGGCAAAGCTGGTAAAACACTTCGGGTGGACGTGGGTCGGAGCCGTCAGGACCAACAGCGACTACGGCAACGACGGCATGGCCACCTTTCTGGACGCGGCCGAGAAGGAAGGCGTGTGCGTCGAGTACTCTTTGGCCATTTACAGAACGGATCCCCACAAGTGGTTCCTGGAGGCGGTCGACGTCATAAAGAAGTCCGCCTCCAAGGTGATCGTGGCGTTCGCCGACGGGACCGATCTGGATATTCTCATCAAAGAGCTCCACGCTCAGAAGGTGACGGGCCTGCAGTGGGTGGGCAGCGAGGGCTGGATCACCTACCGCTACATCGCCTCCAGCGAGAACTACGCGGTGGTGCAGGGGGCGGTGGGCTTCGCCGCGCTCAACGCTCACATTCCCGGCTTGCGGGAGTTCCTGGCCGACAGCAGACCCTCCGCCGCGCCGGGGGATCGAGGCCTGGCGGAGCTCTGGGAGAAGGTGTTCGGTTGCTCCCTCGCTCCCGACCCTCGGAATCCGACCGCCGCCTGCACCGGCGGGGAATCCCTGCGGGGCACCGATTCGCGCTTCACCGACGTCTCCGACGCCAGCTTGCTCAATAATGTTTACAAGGCCACCTACGCCGTCGCTCACGCTCTGCATCTGCTGCTGGCGTGCCGGGAGGATCGGGGGCCGTTTGAGAACGGCGCCTGCGCCGACTTGGAAAATGTGCAGCCGTGGCAGGTCAGATTGGACGAGCGGACCCGGGGGGACGCCGGTCGGACGGGTCGCGTTTTAACCCGCGTCTTCTTTTTCCAGGTGCTGCACTATCTGACCCGGGTGAACTTCACCACCAAGATCGGCGAAAGGGTGTTCTTCGACGAGACGGGCGACCCGGTGGCGCGCTACGCCCTCGTCAACTGGCAGACGGACGAGACGGGTCGCGTTCTCTTCCGGACCATCGGCTACTACGACGCCTCCGAGCCCGAGGGCCGGCAGTTCGAGATGAAGCCCGGCGTCGAAGCCATCTGGGCCGGCCAGAAGTCAGAAGTAAGACGACGACGGGGGGAGTCGTCGGAAACGGCGGTGGACGTCACGGTCTGATATTTTCCGTCGGCCCGCAGGTGCCGAGGTCCGTCTGCAGCGAGAGTTGCCTCCCGGGGACGCGGCGCGCCTTCGTGAAGGGGAAGCCCATCTGCTGCTTCGATTGCCTTCTCTGCGCCGACGGAGAGTTCAGCAACAGCACAAGTGAGACGCCGGGATTCCTCGCCGTCACCCTGGCGGTCCTGGTGTTTCTGCTGGGCAGGATCACCGCCGGCACTTTCATGGTCCACCTTCAGATGTGCGCGTTGTGCAGCTTGAAACTATTTATGCTTCCAGATGCGGTGAAATGCGACAAATGTCCGCCAGAGTACAAGTCAAACGCGGCGAGGAATAACTGTGACCCCAAAGCGATAGAGTTCCTCACCTTCAGAGAGCTGATGGGTTCGCTTCTGGTGGCCTTCTCCGTGTTCGGCGCCTGCCTCGCCGTCGCCGTCGCCCTCATCTTCTTCCACTACAGACAAACCCCAATCGTCAGAGCCAACAACTCGGAGCTGAGCTTCCTGTTGCTCTTCTCCCTGACGCTGTGCTTCCTGTGCTCCCTGACCTTCATGGGCCGGCCGTCCGAGTGGTCCTGCATGCTCCGGCACACCGCCTTCGGGATCACCTTCGTGCTCTGCATCTCCTGCGTCCTCGGGAAGACGGTGGTGGTCCTGATGGCCTTCAGGGCGAGACTTCCGGGGAGTGACGTCATGAAGTGGTTCGGGCCGCCGCAGCAGCGAATCAGCGTCCTGGCTTTCACCTTCGTACAGGTTTTGATCTGCATCCTCTGGCTCACCGTCAACCCGCCGTTCCCCGTCATGAACATGAAGCATTACAAGGAGAAGATCATCCTGGAGTGCGCGCTGGGGTCACCCGTGGGCTTCTGGGCCGTGCTGGGTTACATCGGACTGCTCGCCATGTTGTGTTTCGTCCTGGCTTTCCTGGCCAGGAATCTGCCGGACAATTTCAACGAGGCGAAATTCATCACCTTCAGCATGCTGATCTTCTGCGCCGTCTGGATCGCCTTCATCCCGGCCTACGTCAGCTCCCCCGGGAAGTTCACCGTGGCCGTGGAGATTTTCGCCATCCTGGCCTCCAGTTACGGGATGCTGTTTTGTATTTTTCTGCCCAAGTGCTACATCATCCTCCTGAAACCAGAGAACAACACAAAGCAGCATCTGATGGGTAAAGTGATACCGAGAAGCCTCTGACAAACCTCTGCAGATGTTCTCCTGATGCAGCATCGCATGTTCAGTCATCCTGGTAGAATTCTCTGATTTACAGCTCAATTTAAATAAAAATAAGATGTTCTCCTGATGTAGCATCGCATGTTCAGTCATCCGGTTGGAATTTCCTGATTTACAGCTAAATTTAAATAAAAATAATTAAAAAAAAAAAAAAAAGACTGGATTGGTGTATTTTTGTGTAATTTCCCGCCCCATGAAAAACGTTCACATCTATTAAAAAAAAACTCTCACATTTATACTTTTATAAGAATAAGATTCCAACAAAGTTAGAATTTAATGAAATCCTGATTATAATAAGTTGCATTTTCACGCATGAAAACATATGAGAGGATAAATGTTCTCCATTTATATGGTGTTTTCATCATTTTACGGTTTCAAAACGCTGGGATCCACACACACACACACACACACACACACACACACACTCCGCCCACCAATGGAGTGCAAGGTGCTCACCGAAACCCCCGAACCTATATGGAAAATAGTCACCCTGGAAAGAATTTAAAATTCAAATCAAATCAATAGATAAATTAGAAAAAAATACAAAATCAGGCACAACCATGAGGTGATAATCCTGGAAAAATAAGACAGGAAGTTTTCAGTCATCCAGGTGAAATATTCTTGTTCTGGCAACGGAGGTTTGAGTTATATTGGGAAACTTTAAAACCGAAGACGCCTCTGGGACGAGGCCTCAAGTGAAGAAATTCAATAACGTTTCCCTAAGAATTGTTTTCCTTTCCATTTCATCCATCAGAATCCTCTCACGCGTTCTTCTATCTCCCTGACGTGGTCTTTGTCGACATAACGCGTTTGGCTCTCAAAACCGGCGTCGCGCTATTTATCGAGGTCGGTTTTCAAGATGTCGCGGCGACAAAACCCCGGGATTTCGGTTTGTCGATTCTTTCGGGGCGTCGATAACACGAAACGATAACACGAAAAACGACAACACGAAAATAAGGAATAGTAACGGAGAGCCCGATAGCTTGGAGTCCTCTGTAAAACCTACATTTCCACGGACAAAAACATCCCCGGCTCTACTCGTTTGGCTTCTTCCGCTCCCCCGAGGCCGGAGTTTAACCATGACAACTTGCCCCAGGTTGTTGTCAGCGGCGTATAAAGCCGCGGTCTCGGGCTGCGGCGCCGGTTGGACAGGCATGCTGTGGCTGCGTTGGCTGGTCTTGGCCGTGGCGTCGGGTCGCGGCGCTTCGGTTTGCCGGCGCGTCGGCTCGGCTCCGCCGCCAGAACTGTCCCGGGACGGTGACGTTAACATCGGGGGCGTGTTCTCCTTCCGGACCGGGCAGGATTACGCCGTCAGCACCTTCCGAACCATTCCGGAGATGAGAAAATGTAAAAAGTACGTATGACTTCACATTCAGGGGTTTCTGTGTTTTATATGATAAACGCATGCTTGTATCATTTTTAACAAAAACAATGCATACAACTGGAAAATAACCTCCATGATAATCTGTAAATGTCACATCCCAGTTTCAATTTCAGAGAGTTTAAATTTGCTCAAGTTATGATATTTGCTATTAAGGAGATCAACCAAAACCCCAGAATTCTATCCAATATCAAACTGGGCTACAAGATCTATGATAACTGCGGCACCATGGACATCCTGAGAGCCGCGCTGGCGCTGATCAGCGGGCCGGACGGCGAGACCTGCGCCGAACGCCAGGCGGTCCAGGCCGTCCTGGGTCACTCCGGGTCCCGGCCGACCATCGGTTTCGCGCCGGTCGTCGGGATTTTCAAAATACCCGTGGTGAGTTCACCGAGAGGAGGGGAAAACCAGGAGTGGCGAAAGTCTCCTCCGGTCGCCATCCAGAAGTTTGTCTCTTTTGATTTCCAGATCAGCCACTTTGCCACATGCGCCTGCCTGTCGGACAGAAGCGAGTACCCGACCTTCTTCAGAACCATCCCGAGCGACTACTACCAGAGCCGAGCGCTGGCCAAGCTGCTCAGGCACTTCGGCTGGACCTGGATCGGAGCCATAGCGGTGGAGAACGAATACGGCCTCGGCGGAATCGCCGCTTTCGCGGAGGCGGCCCGAGAGCACGGGGTTTGCATCGAGTATTCCGCCGCGTTCTCGTCATCCGGGCGGCCGGAGAAGCTGCGGGGAATCGTACGAACCGTGGAAAAAGCCACTTCCAAAGTGATCCTGGCCTTCATGTCTCACAGAGAAGTTAAGCTACTGGCAAAGGAGCTGCACCGGAAGAACATCACGGATCTGCAGCTGGTCGGCAGCGACGCCTGGATAACGGATCACTCCCTCGCCGACGGCGAAGGTCACGGCGTCCTGGCCGGCGCCGTCGGCTTCACGGTCGGCAGGGCTCGTATCGCCGGGTTCGGCGAACATCTGAGAAGCCTCCGCCCGGAGCACTTCCCGGAAAGCCGGTTCGTCAGGGATTTCTGGGAGCACACGTTCGACTGCTCCCTGAACGGGTCGGCAGAAAGACGGAAGCGGCCGTGCAGCGGATCGGAGAGTTTGCGAAACGTGGACTCGCGATTCACCGACGTGTCGGAGCTGAGATTTACCAATAACGTCTACAAGGCGGTGTACTCGGTGGCCCACGCTCTGGACGACCTGGCCAGATGCGCGGAGGGCGGAGGGCCTTTCGCCAACGGCAGCTGCGCCGATGTGAAGGACATCCGGCCTTGGCAGGTGAGGAGAAGCTTCCGGGTGGAATCGCCGCTCGTATCCGCTCGATCGTGTCGATCTCCCGCAGGTCCTGCGGTATCTCAGCGCCGTGAGCTTCACCACCAAAGAGGGGGAGAGGGTCTACTTCGACGGCAACGGAGACTCGCCGGCGCGATACGAACTGGTGAATTTACGAATGACAAAGAAGGGAACCATGGAAGGGGTGACGGTGGGCATCTACGACGCTTCCCTCCCCGAGAACGCTCAGTTCATCATGAGCGGCGTCCCCATCGTTTGGGGGGACGGAAGATCCCAGGTAAATCGGGGGAAAACGGTCGCAGGGAGTCCGTCGGTCAACGGCTGAAAACGTCAATGTGACGATTGCAGGCGCCGGCGTCGGTGTGCAGCGGCAGCTGTTTCCCAGGAACGAGGAAGGTCCTTCAGAAAGGAAGACCGGTCTGCTGCTACGACTGCGTTCCGTGTCCGGCCGGAGAGATCAGCAACCAAACCGGTAAAGAATCGAGAACAAACTTGTGATTCCGATGCAAAATCGAGCTTTAAATCGCGCACCGTCCGCTTATCTTGCAGATTCGATCGGTTGTTTGAAATGTCCCCCTGAGTTCTGGTCCAACGAGGACAGAGACGCCTGCGTCCGTAAAAAGACGGAGTTCCTGTCGTACAGAGAGCTGCTGGGAAACCTCCTGGCGATGTTCTCCCTGCTGGGGGTTTTTCTCACCACCGTCACCACGCTGATCTTCTACTGCCATCGAGAAACCCCCATCGTCAGAGCCAACAACTCGGAGCTGAGCTTCTTGATGCTCTTCTCCCTGACGCTGTGCTTCCTGTGCTCGCTGACCTTCATGGGCCGGCCCAGCGGGTGGTCCTGCATGCTTCGGCACACCGCCTTCGGCATCACCTTCGTGCTCTGCATCTCCTGCGTGCTCGGGAAGACCATACTGGTGCTGATGGCCTTCAAGGCTACGCTTCCGGGCAGCAACCTCATGAAGTGGTTCGGACCCGTCCAGCAGAGGCTCAGCGTCTGGGCGTTCACCTCGGTGCAGGTCGTGATCTGCACCCTCTGGCTCACCGTCGACCCGCCTTACCCTTCCAGGAACATGGAGGTCCACAACGACAGGATCATCCTGGAGTGCCGCCTCGGCTCGGCCGCCGGCTTCTGGGCCGCGCTAGGCTACATCGGACTCCTGGCCCTCTTCTGCTTCGTCCTGGCTTTTCTGGCCAGAAAGCTGCCGGACAATTTCAACGAAGCCAAACTCATCACTTTCAGCATGTTGATCTTCTGCGCCGTCTGGATCACGTTCGTCCCGGCGTACGTCAGCTCGCCCGGGAAGTTCACCGTGGCCGTGGAGATATTCGCCATCCTGGCGTCGAGCTACGGGCTGCTTTTCTGCATTTTTCTGCCCAAATGCTTTATCATTCTGTTCAGGCCTGAGAAGAACACAAAGAAGCACATCATGGGGAAGTCCTCCAACAATGACAGCCGGCACTGAACCGCCGTCACCCGTCACACATTTTGCAGAACATCCCTCGTGCACGTAAACTGCATGGCGAGGCGCTGAAGAATCTCTTCTCTTTTAAGTATCTTATATGTCACTGCAATTATTATTTGATGTTTGAGCTTGTCTCGAGATCACAACCATCCCAAATGTAAAAAAAAAAAAAAAAAAGCGAATAAAATTAAATTTAAATTAAAATTTACAACATATCTGATAAATGTATATGTCTCTTAATATACATCTAATAATTAACTTTGTTTAACTGAGGCGACACGTGAAAGAAAAGTTTCACCAAAGCATCAACCCTTGAAGAAAGAGTGCAAAAAATGAAAATAAAAAAAAAAACAAAATATGAAAATGATAAATATAATCATGAATAAATAAATAGATCGTCAAATAAATAATTTATAATAAAAAAAAAAAGAATGATGTAGCATATACTCAAAAACACTGTGAGATGGCTAGAAACATGGACCTTAATACAAAAGAAAATATTTATTAAGAATTGGGTGATAATACGAATGGTTTTGTTTTCAATGTATAATGAAATAAATGGGGTTTTTGCTAGAGTTTATATTAACTCAATAAAGGAAATGTTTGAACGAAAATCCTCTCTTATACAATCCTCAAATCGGTCTTTGTATATATTCAATAAAATTAGTCCCAACTATCTGTCCTGTTGTGTTTTGTGTTAAATCAAGAATTACTGACAAACGACACAAATATATACATAAACATACATACACCCATACGTACAAACATACGTATATTCAAACACACATGCATACGTGTATATGAACATATACACGTATACACATTAAGTTTTTTTTTCCAATTTTATATTTCTTTTTTTTTCTCTCTCTGCGTTCAAATGCTCATTTCTACATTTGTAGCAGAGCATTTGTTAGAATTGCATCTTGTTGGATTGAGTTGATCAATCACCTTCGGGCAGTGAAAATCAAACGTGCATTTTGTTTTTTAGATTTTTTTTGACCGGTCAGGCGAACTCTCATTTTATTCGATATTCAATTGAATATATTTCATTAAAATATATGAAACAACTAAAATGTAGAACGCGCTGCAAATGACAGTAGATGGACATAAGTGAATTTTTGATGTTCTTGGTGAGAGTCATCGCAAATCAACAGATTAGGCGCGATAAAGTTTCTCAACAAAGACTGAAACCGAAGTTCTGCGGGTCGAAGGAGACGCAAACTAGATTTGATTAAAATCGAATTAACGTTCTAATGTGATTTCCTCTAACGGAGCGCAAACGTGACAAACGCGGCGTTTCGGCGAAAAGGCAGCGGGAGAAGAAATCCCCGGAGCGTCGCTGTTTATCGCGAGTTACTTCCGTTCAATGATGCAATAGCCGCCGAACGTGCACTTATGCAAAAAAAAGAGTAAACGTCGCAGGGATAAATGAGCTCCCATCTGCGGGCTTTATTTCCCAGGAGCGCCGGCCCTGCAGGGCGGCTCGGCCCCAGATCAGGCGTGCTGGGCACCGGCATTGCAGCAGATTGCTCCATCCAATTACCCGACAACAGGCTTAACAGGTGGCGCGTTGCCTCCAGGAGAAATATATGGCCATAATAACCGACGTCCTTGTCAGGACATGTAGACTTTATACTTTAATGAAGAGCTTGTTTTTTCGTGTCCCTCCTTCTCTTGTATTGTTTACCGCTTTTTATCCCCCTGCTCCTTCTGGGCAAAGCCGTTTCCGCTTCGTTAAAAATGTAATTAAAGTAAGAATTTTCGTGTCAGGAAGGCGTCATTTTGCAGTTTCTATTTCTTTGGTTTCTCAACCACCTTTCCGTCGTGCCGCAACCCTTTCCGATGAAAGGGTGACGCGTTGCGTGTCTTCGCATGAGGCCCAGATGGACAGCCAACCCTGGAAAAACAGCGTATAATAGAAGCTGATATATAAGTTAACAACAAACAAGCAGACGGAGGAAGGAAGGAAGAAAGGAACAAACGAACAAGCAAACAATGGAGAAGGTGATACATTCTGAAGTCAGCCGTTACATTTAGAAGTCAAGAATCAAGCGTCACATGAAGACACATGACCACCCGCACGTTTGGACGATTCAGGGTCTCCAATGAACCTCCTGCGTGCTTCCACGAAATCTGAGAACCCGGAGGAACCTGGAGGCGCCGCCTCAGGTTGAACCGTGGTTCTCAAGTTTAATAACAAATGGAGTGACAATGACGAAAAGAGTGGAGATCCAGAAGTTGGAGGATATCAAGTACTTAGGGTTAACAGTTCCAGAGCGTAGGAGAGTTTGGGGAAAGAGGTAAAGAAAAAGGTTCAAGCAGGTTGGAACAGGTGGAGAAAAGTGTCAGGAGTACAAAGAGATCGAAGACTATCTGCCAGAAAGATCTAGAAACAGTGACAATGACCCAAAAACAGGAGGCAAAGCTGGAGGTTGCAGAGATGGAGATGTTGAGGTTCTCTTTGGGAGTGACCGGGTCGGATGGGATCGGGAATGAGTCCATCGGTACATGTTAGATGTTTTGGAGAGAAGGTCAGAGATGGTTGGGTCATGTGCAGAGGAGGGAGAGTCGATACATGTGGTTGGACGGACTTTTGCAGGTCCAGGCACACAATCGCTGCCGTTGCACGATTCTTTAAAATCCATCACCGTGCACTCCAAATGGTCCAATGGGGATCAAGGATTCAGCAGGTTCTCATGCTTTCTTTGGTGTTTTTGATGAAAATCTACTTCGGCACGCCGCAAAAGACCAAAACATAACTTCCAGGTCGAGCAACCATTTTCTCCAGCGGTGCAGAGGGAAAAACCCCGGCTCGGTAAACACGAAATAATCAATTATTGTCGTGAAAGGGGGGCTCAGGTGGTGACCTCATCCCTCATGCTTGAGATCCTTGCTCTCCGACGTTGCCTCCTTCCCTCTCCACGGCACACAGGAACCTATAAAACACAACCCTCCCGGAAAGCTGATGATGCCGGGGGGCGAAGCGGAGATGACGGCGCTCACGTTCGCCTTCGTGTCACTGCTCACTTGGATGGCGAATTCTGGCACCTGGGTGGACCGGAGCCGGCGTCCCGAGCTTCTCCACCGCCAGGAGACGGTCGCTTTGATACTGAATATGTCACGTAAAAGAATTCTTCTTCCCGGGAAAACAGATCTTTTCCTGCCGGGTGAAGGGTGAGTACAACACTTTTTCTACTTTAGTGAGACGCAGAGAAGAAATCCTGGTCGGTGGAGTTTCTTCTTCTTTAAGGTGCCACCCAAGAAGGTTTAATGATGTGATCAAATATTTGTTTTCTGTTCTCGGATCCGCTAGTTCCGCCTCGACCGGCATGGACGCAAAGATCAGAACCGGTCGCTCGGGCGACTTCAATATCGGAAGAACGCGAGTTGCCCGGTGGCTACAAGTCGCTGGGACCCTCAAATGTCTGGGTCTTGAAACGTTCTTTTCTCAGGACGGACGTCTCCTGTTCCTGGAGGTGAGCGTTGCGGCGGTTCGTCGGATCGCCGCTTCTCTCGACACGAATCCATTTGTGTTTTCTCTCCAGGACGATTTTGGACGAAGTAGTAGATCTTTGCATCGTCCGTCTCTCTGGAGTTCCCCGCCTCGCCGCCGTGGCTTCCTCTCCGCGGCTCAGAGAAACCACCAGAAAAACCACCCCGAAGTCGGGCCAAATCCGAGGCGGGTTTGTAGGTTTCGGGACACCTTCGTCTTCGTCCTGCGGGAGGACGGAACCAAAAGGACTTCCGGCAGAAGCTGCAGGGAGCAGGTTGGTACGAAAGGATCGCCGGACGTATCCGATCCTCAACCGCATGTTTGCCGTGAGGAGTCGACTTTAAGGAAGTTATTGGTAGAACTAAGATAGAAAAGATTGGTAGATGTTCTCTTTATTCCCTGCAGGCGCAGTCGGGGGTTCCTTCTCCAGAGGGTGAAGAACGTTTTCGAAAAAACTCTCCAATCGTGGAAAGGGGTATCTGGGTGCCGCTCCTCAGCAGATGGTTATGGAGGTTCCTTCTGGCGGCCGGAGTCCGTCTGACCAGGGTGAAAATAGCGAGCCGGGTGTTTCTTAGTCACTCCACCGCGGCCATGCTTTTCGCCGTCGCGTTGCACCGCATCCGCCGCTCTCCTGCCTGGTCCTGGATTCCCTCCATCGCCCGGTTCCTCTGTTCGCCGGCGACGCCGACTCACGCTTCCTGCGGGGCGTCTCGTGCACCGTTTGTCCGAATGTTTTGCGGCGCTTCCTTCGCAGACAAGAATCCCGGCTGGTTTGAAAAAATAGATATACGGTGCATTTTTTGCCAAAAATTCATCCTTCCCTGCTTCCTGTCATCCACGGCGATGGAACGCCTTTGTTTGAAAATCATCTTGCGCGTGCGAATGGTTGCTTCTGTGCAGAACTCACGGGTCCTGGTGAAATATGTGCTAATTATTAAAATAAACAGGTTAATTCTCACACCATTCCTTTGACAGCGCAGAGGGGAAATTCATATCATCTCCACACATTTCTGCTTTTTCTTCTTTTTCTTCTGAATGTTTAATACAAGCACCGACTGGACGTGCTCCTCCTCATGTACAGAATGTAGAAGAGCGTATTTAGGGCCGTTTTGTTTTTTGTTTTTTTTCCGGCTCTAACAGCACCGTCTTCATATCTTATTGTATGATATAACAGCGGGGGGTGGGGTTTAATTTTTCCAAACCATTTAATATAATGTTTCACGAATATTAAATGTCGAAAAAATATCGGCTTCAAAATTGAGCGTGTGAAATTTTTTTGAGATGTAATTAAAAAAAAAATTTAAAAAAATCTTTTCAAACGGTGTTTACGGTGTGTTCGGAAATGCCGTCAACAGTTGCAGATCTGGAAATTAATTTATTCATTTTGAATATTTTATAATTCAAGATTATTGCCGTGCGGTGAGAGGACGGAGGGGAAAAACAACAGAACAGCATCTCCAACACGAGGCTGTGAATATCTGAGGGTGAAAAATCTCCTTTTAAGCAACACTTCAAGCGTTAAACAAGAGATTTTTAAATGAAGCCGACTATTTTATGACCCGCGGTCATTCTGCCTTTAACTACTACATTTCTTTAAACAATGTGATTTTTTTTTACATCAAATTGGAAAATTATAATCCACGAAGGACTGAATTCTTGCGTGTCTCCATATGAAGGTGAACGGTTGCATTGCATGTCTCTATTAGCGGCCCTGTGATCCGGCGATCCGTGCAAAAGAGCGCAGGATAAGCGATCTGACTTTATAATCCTGTTTGCAGACGACATTGTGATCTGTAGTGAAGGCAGGGAACAGGTGGAGGAACATCTAGAGAGGTGGAGGTATGCTCTGGAAAGGAGCGAACGAAGGTTAGTTGCACCCAGATAGAATATATGTGTGTGAATGAGAAGAACGAGGTGGAACGCTGAGGCTACAGGGAGTGGAGATCAAGAAGCTGGAGGATTTCAAGTACTTAGGGTCAACAGTCCAGAGTGTAGGAGAGTTTGGAAAAAAAGGTGAAGAGACGGGTTCAAGCAGGTCGGAAGGGGTGGAGAAAAGCGTCAGGGGTACGAAGAGATAGAAGAACATCAGCTAGAAGGGAAGGAAAGGTGGAGGAGACAGCGGGGAGATGGTGCTGGATGCTCTACAAACACCAACAGTGACCAAAAGACAGGAGATGAAGATCTTGAGGTTCTCTTTGGGAGTGACCGGGATGGAGAGGATCAGGAATGAGTCCATCAGATGTTTTGGAGAAGGTCAGAGAAGCCAGACTGAGATGGTTGGGTCATAAACAGAGGAAGGATGGTGAATAATTTGGTAGACGGATGCTGGAACTGGAGGTCCAGAGGAAGACCAAAGAGAAGATCCATGGGCAAAGTGAGAGAATATGGAGTTAGTTGGTTTTAGAGAGGAGGATCCAGAGAAAAGGATCAGATGGAGAAGGTGGATTCGCTTTGGAGACCCCTGAAGGGGAAGAGACACCTAAAATCCTTGAATGAACTCAATCCTGTCGGCGCTTCAGATTCAAAGGATCAGACAGGTATCGCCCCATTTTCTCTGAAAAATAAAACCATTTGTCTTTGCAACCCTGCACGCGGGATAAGACGATGAATGAATGGCTGGGAAAAAAAAATAAAAATTGTCGTTCTTGTACTCACAGAGGCTTCAGCTTCCGAATACCGACACCTGAATCCCATTTCAGCTGCAGCAGACTGACTTCATCGGTCCCTCCAGAAGATCTGCAGATCAGTGGACTCTGGACCCCGGCTGAGAATAACAAGTCAAATGAAATCAATCAGTAGACGCGGAATGACAAATTCATCTGGAATATTGATCGATGACATATTTAGAGAAGCCAATCAACATGCGACTCCATGGTTCAGGGACAGGAGACAGTAGAATTTTATTCTTTTAAATTTTTTTTGTTCTGCAGCCCGACTGGATGATCGATAAAACGCCGGAAAAATATCTACTCCTTAATATGTACTAAGACGTGAATTGCGAATCCATAAAGGTGTTTTGTGATGAAATGATATGTTTTACCTGCCATTTCCCGCTATTTATTCTTGACATTTAAAACCTGTTTTCACCTCGCCATCGGTTCTTTGAAAGCACGGTAACGCGTGACAAACAATACCTCCTCTGAGAATCGGCACGTCTTATCGCGGGAGGAGGAAAAAAAAAAAAAAAAAAAAAAACGCTATAAAGTCCGGCGTCGGCGTTGCGTCAGGGTTCGTGGGGGGGGGGAAGAGCCAGGATGACGCCGATCGTCTGCCTCTTCTTCGCCGTGCTGCCGACGGCCGAGTCAGAAAACACGACGTGCAGAGTCATCGGCCAGACGGGGCTCATGGAGTTTTCCAAGGACGGCGATCTCATCATCGCGGGGGTTTTCTCCATGAGCAGCACGCGAAAACTCGACGATAACAACTACCGGGCCGTCCCTCACGCGTACTGCACCAAGTGAGTACACGCATCGAAAAACCGCATTTTTGCACGTCGGGCGTTGACCCTCGCCGCGTCCGCAGGTGGAACGACCGGGAGCTGAAATTCGCCCGGACGCTGATTTTCACGGTGGAGGAGATCAACCGAAGCGCCCGGCTTCTCGGAGGGGCGACTCTGGGCTACAGGATCTACAACGGCTGCGGGAGCGAGAACCTGATCCGGGCCGCCATCGAGGCCGTCAGCAGGGACGACCCCCGGGGCTGCGGCCGTCGGATCCAGGCCCTCCTCGGACACTCGTCCTCGGGCGTCAGCCGGAATATAAATCGAGTTCTCAGCCCGTTCCGTATCCCGCAGGTGAGGAACGTCATCCTCGCACGCCAAGATGCACTCAAACTGCTCATATTCATATTTATAATGATGTTTACACTCTTCCTAGCGGTACGTATCCGAATGCAAACATGTTTCTGCACTGCGCGTGTGAAAAATGCTTTGAATCTTAAGATAAGAACAACTTTATTTATCCCGAAGGAAATTGTTGTGCCAGAGTTTAAAGCAAAAACATAACAATAATAGATAATAGTAGGAAGGAGGGAGAATAAGAAGTACAATAAAATATAAATTGTCAAGAATGAGGCTATCAAGTGTTTTAAGGTCTTAAGTACAAAGATTTGAAGATTCCCTTCGGCTGAGGGAAGAGGAATTAAAAAGTCCGATAGCCTCAGGTAGGAAAGACCTCCTGTGGCGTTCAGTGGAGCTCCTCGGTGGTATCGGTCTACGCCTGAAAGAGCTCTGACAGGACGTCAGTGTCCATGCAAGGGGTGATGGACGTTGTCCATGATCTTCTACGCTGTTGTGTGCTGGGCAGCAGGATCAAGACAGCTGATGCTAACAGACTTAACAAGCTCATCAGGAGAGCTGGATCTGTCCCGGGAGTGGAGCCGGAGTCTGTGGTCCAGGTGTCAGAGAAGCTCCTCGGCATCATGGACAACGTCCATCACCCCTTGCATGCCACACTGACGTCCTGTCAGAGCTCTTTCAGTCGTAGACCGATACCACCGAGGAGCTCCACTGAACGCCACAGGAGGTCTTTCCTACCTCAGACTTTCTAATTCCTCTTCCTTCGGCCGAAGGGAATCTTCAAATCTTTGTACTTAAGACCTTCTTAAGATATTCTTATTCGCCCTCCTTCCTACTATTATCTATTACTGTTATGTTTTTGCTTGAAACTCTGGCACAACAATTTCCTCCGGGATAAATAAAGTTGTTCTCAGCTCCACTCCCGGGACAGATCCAGCTCTCCTCAGCACACAACAGCATAGAGGATGACGCCGGACACCACCGAGTGGTAAAACATCTGCAGCATGGTCCTGCAGATGTTGAAAGATCTGAGCCTCCTGAGGAAGAACAAGCGGCTCTGACCCTTCTCGAAGATGGCATCGGTGTTCGACGGAATCTTGAATCCGTTCTATCTCCAGGAGATGTCTCATGCCCCGTCTCGGTTTCTCTTTCTCTTCGAAGATCAGCCACCTTTCCACCTGCGCATGTTTGAGTGACAAGAAGCTCTATCCCACCTTCTTCAGAACGGTGCCGAGCGACCGCTTCCAAGTCGTCGGCCTGGTGAACCTCATGAAGTACTTCGACTGGCGCTGGGTGGGGATCATCTACTCCGAGGGCACCTACTCCACGAAGGCCACCGCCGAGTTCGTAAACGAGGGGATGAAACGGAGCATCTGCGTCGAATACAACTTGCCTTACGCCAAGTCGTCCGGCCGGGAGAGGAAGCTGGCCGCCATTCTGGACACGCTGAAGACATCCACCTCCAAGGTGGTGCTGTTGTTCATGTCCTTGTCGTACACCAAGCACATCCTGGCGGAGCTGGAGAAGCACAACGTCACCGGGAAGCAGTGGGTCGGCAGCGAGGCTTGGATCACGCAGCAGGACCTGGCGTCGGTCAGGAGAAGGAGCATCCTGCAAGGGGCGATGGGCTTCGCCCTTCCCCGCGCCTCCATCCCCGGTCTGGGCGACTTCTTGCTCGGCTTGAGGCCTTCCGACGAGCCGCGGAGCGACATCGTCAGATCTTTCTGGGAGACGTTTTTCCGCTGCAGCTTCTCCCCGTCCAACACCTCCGCCGCCTGCACGGGCGGGGAAGATCTGCGCTCGGTCTCCAGCCACTACACCGACGTGGCTTACTTCAGGGCCGAGAACAACATGTACAAAGCCGTCTATCTGGTGGCGTACGCCCTCCACGCTCTGCTGCGATGTGACAACGGATCCAATCCCACCACCGGAAGGCCCTGCGTGACCAAGAGTCAGGTTCGGCCAGAGCTGGTGAGAAAACGTCCACGCTAACGGTCGCCTCGGGTCGACGCGCGCTCGAGAAGGTCCGGCGTCTCTCCGCAGGTGTTGGAGCACATCGAGAACGTGAACTTCACCGCGCCGAACGGCGCCAAGGTGTTCTTCGATGAAAACGGCGACGCCAACGCCCGGTACGATCTGGTGAACTGGCAGATGAGGGACGACGGCTCCGCGGAGATCGTCAGCATCGGCTACTACGACACGCATTTTCCGGAGGGGGAGCAGTTCAAGCTGCGGGACGACGTGAAAATATTCTGGGGAGGAAACAACGGCGAGGAGGTCGGAGGAAACCGTTTTTTTTTTTTTTTTTCCCCGCTTTTCCTAACTCGCCCGGTATTTCGGATCCTCTGTCGTCCCCCCGCAGGTGCCGAGGTCCGTCTGCAGGGAACCTTGTCCCCCCGGGACCCGCAAGGCCACAAACAAGCGTAAGCCCGTTTGCTGCTACGACTGCTTCGAGTGCCCGGAGGGGATGATCAGTAACCGGACCGGTGAGTCCGAGCCGAACCGCGGCGGTCGGTCGCTCCCCGAGCGAACTAACGTCGACGATTTCGATCCCAGATTCTCCCGATTGCGAGATCTGCCCTCCTGAGTTCTGGCCGAACGAAAACAAAGACGAGTGCCTCCCGAAGCCCACCGAGTACCTGTCCTACGAGGAGATCATGGGGGCTCTTCTGACGGGGTTCGGCTGCGTCGGCGTGTTTTCGTCCCTCCTGACGCTGATCGTGTTCCTGACCCACAAGGAGACTCCCATCGTGAAAGCCAACAACTCGGAGCTGAGCTTCCTGCTGCTCATCTCGCTGAAGCTGTGCTTCCTGTGCTCCCTGACCTTCATGGGCCGGCCCACCGAGTGGTCCTGCATGCTTCGGCACACCGCCTTCGGCATCGCCTTCGTCCTCTGCATCTCCTGCGTTCTGGGGAAAACCTTCGTGGTGCTGATGGCCTTCAGGGCCACGCTCCCCGGCAGCGACGTGATGAAGTGGTTCGGGCCTCTCCAGCAGAGACTCTGCGTCCTGGCCTTCACCCTCGTGCAGGTGGTCTTCTGCATCGTCTGGCTGAGCACCGACCCCCCCTTCCCGAGGATGAACATGAGGTACTACAAGGAGAGGATCATCCTGGAGTGCGCCCTGGGCTCGGCGGCGGGATTCTGGGGTCTCCTAGGTTACATCGGGCTTCTCGCCCTCCTGTGTTTCGTCCTGGCTTTCCTGGCCAGGAAGCTACCGGACAGCTTCAACGAGGCCAAGCTGATCACCTTCAGCATGCTGATCTTCTGCGCCGTCTGGATCACCTTCATCCCGGCCTACGTCAGCTCGCCCGGGAAGTTCACCGTGGCCGTGGAGATATTCGCCATCCTGGCCTCCAGTTTCGGGCTGCTGATTTGTATTTTCGTTCCCAAGTGCTACATCATCATCTTCAGGCCAGAGCGAAACTCCAGGAAATACCTGATGGGAAAAATACCATCGAGAACTCTTTGAAAGTGCAAAAAAAAAAAAATCATCGCTATCCATAACGTGCGTAAATGTAACCTCTAAAATAATATATATTTTTTTTTATTTTAATTGAGAATAGGTCCATGGCATAATTTAGAGAGAAGTATTTTAACTTAATTGTTCTAATTAAAAGAAATTATTCTAATCAGGGCCACGGGTGATGCATTGGTGTAATTCAAGAGAAATGAAAATAATAAAATGATAAAAAACTTTTAGCAAGCAAGGTTTTTTTTTTTTTTTTACTAAAAAATAATCGCGATTGATGATGCAGCCCGGCAGCGGCGGGAGGAAGGTGAATACACGAGCGAGAACAAGCGGAGATGAAGAAGGTGGAGGAGTTCAGTCCAGAGCAACGGCATGGTTGGAGAAGAGCCGGCTGGAGAGAAGATTCAGTGCCGTCAGCCAGAACGAAAAGGAAAGGAAAGGAGACGGAGGCGACGGCGGACGTCCGGATTGGACATCCGAGGTCCGTCGGAGGGACGGCACGTTAGATGTTCTGGAGTCGGACGGTGAAGATCTGGCTGGAAGGTTGGAGGTCTAGAGGAAGACAAGGGAGGAGGTTTATGGACGGAAGGGGAGAAGACGGGAAGTCAGCCGGCGTGAAAGAAGAGGGTGAGATGGAGGCAGATGATTGGCTGCCGAACCCTGAAGACCAAAAAGGTGCAATTTTACTCCATATTGTACATTCCTCGATGGGTTCTTGTGGAAATCTTCTTGATTTTTGACAAGAACTCATCATGACCTGGATGACCGAGAACCTCCTCAGACATTCACCGACGGGGCACAGCGGAGCCGAACAATGTACGCTGCTCAAAAAAATAAAGGGAACACTTGAACAACACGATGTAACTCCAAGTCAATCACCAAATCCAGAGTATTGAATAAGAAAATTTCATTCATTCAGACCCAGGATGTGTTACTTTAATGGTCCCTTTATTTTTTGGATATTCCATCTTCTCAGACCAAAGCTTCTCAATTTACGTAGATAAATTGACCACTTTAGGGATGTAAAGGCCATCATTTGTATTTAAAAAAGAAATACTGATAAAGAAAAACTGATAAAACCAACACATTAATATCGTCTGCGCGGAAATCAGCGATTTGTCTGGATGATTCGACGGGAATCCTGATATTAATTCTAAAAATGTATTGAAACAAACATACATGGGTGTGTTCTCGTTCTCCGCCTTTTTTTTTTTTTTTTTTTGGTTCGATCGTCCAACGGAGTGACGTCATCGTCCCGGTTTGGCCGTGATGCAGGTGTTGATAAGAAACGCTCTTCTTCGCCTCCGTGGCTTCATCTCCACCATGTCGGCTTCCTTTCCGCGGCTGCTTCTCTCCGCCTCGCTGAGCTCCTTCCTTCTCCCGGCCGTCTGCCAGGTTCTCGTCTCTGCAGGGGGGAGGAAGCGGCAGGAGGGAGGTGGAGGCGGGGAAGCCGGTCACGCTTTTCTACCTCGCTGTGCCAAACTCGGCGGCGGCGAGCGTCTGGCCTTGTCCTCGGAGGGGGATGTGCTGATCGGCGGGTTGTTTCCTCTCCACTACGTGGCCCCCGAGCCAAAATACAGCTACCAGAGCGAACCTCGGCCGCCGCCCTGCAACAGGTGAGTGTGAGGAGTCAGATTCCAACTCCTGTTCATCCATCCTTCTTCAAAAAACATGAGAAAAGTCTTCATATCTCTTCACTTGGATGTCCTCAAGCGAAGAAATTCAAGCGCGATTGCCGCGACAAGAAGGTTTCCACAAGAAGTCACCTTCACCTGGAGGACCTCCACGTTCGTATTCCCTCATGATGTTGTTTCTTGTCGAACGTCACGTCTCCAGCTTCGAGCTGCGGGCCTTCCGCTGGATGATGACCATGGCGTTCGCGGTGGAGGAGATCAACCGGAACTCCAGCCTGCTGCCGGGCGTCAAACTGGGCTACGTGATGATGGACACCTGCGACCACGTTCACACCGGCCTGCGCGCTCTCCTCTCATTGGTCAGTTACCCTGAGAGAGCCGCGGCGGGGCGAAGCTACGTTAGCGGGAGGACGGCGGGAGCGGCGGAGCAGAAATGTGGCGCCGGGAGCTCGGCGGCGCCTCGGGAACACGGGAATAACGCCGGTTGTTTCAAAGGGAAGGCAAGAGGCGGGACGTCTCGGACGTTTCCCCGCTGTCCCGCCGGTTCCCCGGTTCCCGCCGTGATCGGCCTGGCGTCGTCTTCCCCGACCAGAGCCGCGGCTCACACCCTCGGCCCGTTCCGCATTCCCCTGGTGAGGCCGGGCGGACGTCCGTTTTCAACATCCGTTCCTCCTTCACGTCCGACGTTTGTGTCTCCAGGTGAGTTACTTCGCCACCTGCGCCTGTCTGACCGACAAACGTCTGTACCCGTCCTTCCTGAGGACCGTGCCCAGCGACCTCTTCCAAGTCCGGGGCCTCGTGCAGCTGATCGGCCGGTTCGGCTGGAGCTGGGTGGGAGCGCTGGGGACCACGGTGAGCTTCTCGCGGAGCTTCGACGTCCAAAACCTCCATTCGACGCCTTCCTGAAGACGATATTCGCGTTTTCTCAGGACGATTACAGTTTCTACGGCATTCGGGCGTTTTCGGCTCAGTTCAAACGTCAGGGCGGTTGTCTGGCCTTCCACCTGACCGTCCCCAAGTCACCCACGGTCGCGGAGATACGAGGAATCGCGGACAGACTGCGGAGCTCCACGGCGCGGGTGGTGGTGGTCTTCGCCTCAGAGGTGGATCTGCTGGACTTGTTCTCAGAGGTGAGATCACGGAGGACATTCCAACTTTTTTGATACGAACCAACATCTTTATGGACATTTGGTTTTCCAGCTGGCCGAGAGGAACGTGACGGGAATCCAGTGGATCGCCAGCGAGGCCTGGGTGACTCCTCGCCAGCTCACCTCGCCGCCGTTCCACCGTCTCCTGGAGGGAACGCTCGGGTTCTCCTTCCCCGGAGTCATGATACCGGGCCTGGAGGAGTTCCTGCTGAGCGTCCGCCCTTCTTCCGAACCCGGCTCGGAATTCATCAACATGTTCTGGGAGGAGATGTTCGGCTGCGCTCTGAACTTCAGCGGAGACGGACAGCGAGGCGACGCCTCCGAGGAGCCGCCGCTTTCTCCTGTTGGGTTGAAAACAAACCCGCCGCCTCCTCGGAGACCGACGTGCACAGGTGCGGAAAATCTAACCTTCACCGACAGCAGTTACACCGACGTCTCCCAAGTCAGGATATCCTACAACGTGTACAAGGCCGTGCACGCCGTCGCTCACGCCCTGCATCACCTGCTCGGCTGCGACTCCGCATCGTGTCGGAAAAAGACGTCCTTCACCCCGGCGCAGGTCGGGAACACGACGAACGGATACGACGACGGATATACGTACGCTCTTTTCCAACGCTTCTTCGTGTTCTCCTTCCCCGCAGCTGCTGCAGCACCTGAAGGCGGTTCACTTCACGACCCGCTTTCAGGAGGAGGTCCATTTTGACTCCAACGGAGAACCGGTTCCTCTCTATGACATCATCAACTGGCAGAAGGACGGCGAGAATCGAATGAGGTGGTTCGCTTCCCCTCGCAACCTCGCTCCTCGCTATCGTTGTTATTGTTTGTCTTTTTTTCGCTGTTCGTTTAGATTCGTCAGAGTCGGGAGGTTCGACGGTTCGGCTCCGTCGGGACAGAGGTTCCACATGGACCAGAAGACGATCTTGTGGACCGGAGGACAATCACAGGTCAGCCCCGCAGGAGAAGGTCTGGAAATAAACTGTCGCACACGTGAATGATGATGATTCAGTGTGTAGGTTTTGCGGGTTTTATTGTCGCTGAACTAACGCTGTGAGCGAGTCTCTGCAAACTAATCGCAGTTCTCCTTATTTACAAAACCAGTATAGCAATTGCTTCCATTTCCCCTCTGCACACGTACATTTACACACATTCCAAACCGACACTCGGCTCCAATACACAGTAGTCCCGCCACGAGGCTACGGTATGCTAGCAGCTAGCGATCGCATGCTATCAGCGCTACCCGAGCTACTGTCGACCTCAACCCTGCAAGTTAAACGGTCGTTCACTCACTTCACCGGGACTCTTTCGCTCGTTTCTACCTATTTATGTGTCGTTCTAAATCTTTACCTGTAACACAGACATTAGCAACATTACTGGCGTCCGACCTCTTTGCCGCCGACACAACACCGAACTAATGCTGTGACCGCGTCTCGGCAAACTAATCACAGTCGGTTTCACGCCATCCTGTGGTGGAATGTGGTGCTACATACTTAAGAACAGTGAGTGAGAGGAAAGGAGCGAGTTGCTAAGTCAGGAAATAAATTAAATATCAAAAAAAAGGGAGGGGGATGTCTGGTCTTTGCGCTCTCATAAAACCTCCTGTGGAACTGACTGGATGTAGATTCTACATCCCCAGATGTCTTGCACGATCGGCATCTGCGCTCCGAAGCTTTGTGAGACACTTTTTACCGTATTTTCCTTGATTTTCTTCGTTCGTCCAGGTTCCCGTGTCCCACTGCACGGCGCCGTGTCCTCCGGGAAGCCGGCGGGCCGGACGTCCAGGGCGTCCGCACTGCTGCTTTGACTGCCTGCCCTGCGCCGACGGAGAAATCAGCAATCAGTCCGGTAACCGTCCGTGTCCCGCCTTTCCGAGACGACCCGCGCCTTCCGCGGAGTCACGGATTCGTGGCGGAACGTTGTCCGGTTTGTGTTTGGACGTTCACAGGTTCAACTCAGTGCGTCAGATGTCCGGAGGGCTTCTGGTCGGACGAGGATCGCGTGGAATGCGTCGCCGGCGTTGAAGAATTCCTGTCTTTCCACGAAACCATGGGCGTCATCCTGGTGGTGCTGACTCTGCTGGGCGTCCTCCTCACCGCCATCATCACCGCCATCTTCCACCGTTTCCGCTCCACGCCCATCGTCAAGGCCAACAACTCGGAGATCAGCTTCTTGCTCCTCGTGTCGCTCAAGCTTTGCTTCCTGTGCTGCCTGGTGTTCATCGGCCGACCCTCGGCGTGGTCGTGCGGTCTCCGCCGGGCGGCGTTCGGGATCAGTTTCGTCCTCTGCCTGTCCTGCCTTCTTGGTAAAACCATCATGGTTATCCTGGTGTTTCGGGCCAACAGACCCGGTTCCATGGCAATGGTGCACTTTGGTCCGTCGCAGCAGAGAAAAATGATCTTCTGCACCACGGCTCCCCAGGTCAGCGTTCTGAAGAACATCTAACAGAATCACGTGGAGATCAACCCTTTCATTGTCGTCCAATGTCCTCTAGGTCTGTCTTTGTGCCGGTTGGCTGCTGGGTGCGCCTCCCTTCCCCTTTAGGAACCAAAACTTCCAGGCTACCGCCGGAAAAGTAAGAACCCCTTGGATTGGCGGGCAAAGGTTTCTCTTCCCGAACCCTTGGAGCAATTCTGTTCTGATTTCATCTGCCATCAGATCGTGGTGGAGTGTAAGGAGCCGTGGCCTCCGGGGTTTTACCTGCTCCTGGGCTACATCGGCCTGCTGGCCTTGCTCTGCCTCACCTTGGCCTTCCTGGGACGCGAGCTTCCCGACGCCTTCAACGAGGCCAAGCTGATCACCTTCAGCATGCTGATCTTCTGGGCCGTGTGGATCTCCTTCATCCCGGCCTACGTCAGCTCTCCGGGGAAGTTCACCGTGGCCGTGGAGATATTCGCCATCTTGGCGTCCAGCTTCGGACTGCTGCTGTGCATCTTTGTCCCCAAATGTTACATCATCCTGCTGCGGCCGGAGAAAAACGTCAAGAAAGGAATGACGGGGAAATGTTCCAAATGAGGTTGAAGAATATGTTGAAGACGCCTCGGAACAAAAAAACGGAAAATCAAACGATATTGTAACCGAGTGAATCGATTAAAAATGACGATGTGTATCGGAGTCCCTCCCGCCGTTCCAGCTGTGCAACCACCATTGCTTTGCTTGACAAATAAAACATCTTTATTTCAGAATATTTCCACATTAATCACCACCAGACAATGGAAAGAGACCGGCATTACAAACTTTTAAGCATCGGTTACCTTCGCATACTAGCTCACATCCAGCTTGAAGTACAATATTTACGAATATTTACTATTTATCTTGTTCTCCACGGGTTCTTCAAATCCACGCAGACGATCAGTTCGTCTCCTTCTAAGTCGCGTTGACTTGAAATGTCGCTCGTCTTTTACCCCGAACAGTCGCTGCTGCTTTGCGTCTGGATTAATTAGCAATATAAGGGTGTTTTGTTTTGCTGCAAACCTCGACAGATTGATAAAATCATAAGGTTTGTGCAAGAAACGCTGAACATTCCCTTTACCAGGAATATATTTTACTATTTAGAACGCCAAATAAAGTGAGAAGGTGGCGGCCTGGCGCTCGCACTCCATTCTATTTTTGATTTAATAATGAAGGACAGTGAGATGAACGAGCCACAGAGCTCATTGCTAGGGGCCCGTGTGTGTGTGTGTGTGTGTGTTCCTCTAAAAATCAATGAACTGTGTTTTGTTTTGATTTTTTTTTTTTTTTTTGTTTGGTTTCATTTTCATTTCAGTGATTATTAAATCAACCGAGAAGTGAACTGGCGGGCTCAATGTGAGATTAATTAAAAATAAGCCCGCGCTCAATTTTAGGCGAGATTATTGGGAGTTAAGTGGAAGTCGAACACTTCATTAGGATGTTAATCGGATTGAAATGAACGGTGGAACATGTAAAACTGCTGTGTGCTTGTATTTATTGGTGTGACTGCAGGGGAGACTTTGCAGCAGGGATTGTTATTAATGAGCGTTCTGACGCGTCCTTTGCTGCTTCAAACCACATCCAGTTTCTTTTATGAGCCTCTTTCACTGCAGATTCAGCGGAGACATAAAGCCGGAGATGCTTTTCTTGACGTTTTTCTCCGGCCGCAGCAGGATGATGTAACATTTGGGGACAAAGATGCACAGCAGCAGTCCGAAGCTGGACGCCAAGATGGCGAATATCTCCACGGCCACGGTGAACTTCCCCGGAGAGCTGACGTAGGCCGGGATGAAGGAGATCCACACGGCCCAGAAGATCAGCATGCTGAAGGTGATCAGCTTGGCCTCGTTGAAGGCGTCGGGAAGCTCGCGTCCCAGGAAGGCCAAGGTGAGGCAGAGCAAGGCCAGCAGGCCGATGTAGCCCAGGAGCAGGTAAAACCCCGGAGGCCACGGCTCCTTACACTCCACCACGATCTGATGGCAGATGAAATCAGAACAGAATTGCTCCAAGGGTTCGGGAAGAGAAACCTTTGCCCGCCAATCCATGGGGTTCTTACTTTTCCGGCGGTAGCCTGGAAGTTTTGGTTCCTAAAGGGGAAGGGAGGCGCACTCAGCAGCCAACCGGCACAAAGACAGACCTAGAGGACATCGGACGACAATGAAAGGGTTGATCTCCACGTGATTCTGTTAGATGTTCTTCAGAACGCTGACCTGGGGAGCCGTGGTGCAGAAGATCATTTTTCTCTGGTCAGAGGGACCGAAAAGCTTGAAAGTGTTGGAGCCGGGCACGTTGATCCGAAACGCCAGGATAACCACGATGGTTTTAACAAGAAGGCAAGACAGGCAGAGGACGAAACTGATCCCGAACGCCGCCCGGCGGAGACCGCACGACCACGCCGAGGGTCGGCCGATGAACACCAGGCAGCACAGGAAGCAAAGCTTGAGCGACACGAGGAGCAAGAAGCTGATCTCCGAGTTGTTGGCCTTGACGATGGGCGTGGAGCGGAAACGATGGAAGATGGCGGTGATGATGGCGGTGAGGAGGACGCCCAGCAGAGTCAGCACCACCAGGATGACGCCCATGGTTTCGTGGAAAGACAGGAATTCTTCAACGCCGGCGACGCATTCCACGCGATCCTCGTCCGACCAGAAGCCCTCCGGACATCTGACGCACTGAGTTGAACCTGTGAACGTCCAAACACAAACCGGACAACGTTCCGCCACGAATCCGTGACTCCGCGGAAGGCGCGGGTCGTCTCGGAAAGGCGGGACACGGACGGTTACCGGACTGATTGCTGATTTCTCCGTCGGCGCAGGGCAGGCAGTCAAAGCAGCAGTGCGGACGCCCTGGACGTCCGGCCCGCCGGCTTCCCGGAGGACACGGCGCCGTGCAGTGGGACACGGGAACCTGGACGAAACCCCTCAATAACTGAGCACAACCGGAGAAGGAACCCGGGGAGTCTCTCGCTTGTCACTTTTCGGTACATCCTTTACCCACGTGTGCAATCATGAATATTTTCTCTGCACTTTTAAGGGGACGACTTCACGAGAGCTGCTCATGAAGACGACACGTACTCTACAACATCGCAGTCTTCCGAACCGACGCTTCACCCGTCTGGATGCGACGCAAGGCCTACCTGCGACTGTCCTCGTGTCCATATGATGCTGCTTTGCTGCATCCGCAGCCGCCGGCCTTCAGGAGCGGATCCGTCGAAGCTTCCCACTTTAGCGAATCTAAACAACGGACGTTCGCACGTCACACAGACGGTCCGTCGCGATCATCGTTTACTTAAAATGGTCTCGAGGACGAAACAAAAACCGACCTTATTTCACCCGCGTCGTCTTTTTGCCAGTTGATGACGTCGTACAAAGGGACCGGCTCTCCGCTCGAGTCAAAATGCACCGTCTCCCCAAACTGGTTTTGGAACTTGACCATCTTCATCTGCCGAAGCAACTGCGCGAGTCGGAGAGACGGCGGCGGTTTCAGCTCGCCGGTCAAGCCAGATCTTTCAATGCGGAGTGCCTTCACCTACCTGATGAGGAGAAAATGACTTCTCCTTGTCGCACCCGCCCCCGTCACAGTCCAGTAAGTCGTGCAGAGCGTGCGCGATCACACGCACAGCTTTGTACACGTTGTAGGAGATCCGGACTTTGGAGACGTCCGTGAAGGTGCCGCGGGCGAACCGGAGATCCTCTGCGCCCGAGCACTCGGGGATTTTACCGCCGAAAGCGGCGTTTCTCGCAGAGGCGTCGACGAGTCCCGGACGGCAGCCGAACAGCTCCTCCCAGAGCGCGTCCAGGAACTCCACGCCGGGTTCGGGAGTCGGTCGGACGCTCAGCAGGAACTCTTCCAGCCCAGGGATGGTGACCCCGGGGAAGGAGAAGCCCAGCGTTCCCTCCAGGAGGGGTCTGAGTTCAGGGGAGGTCAGCGCGCCCGCCGTCACCCAGGCCTCGCTGGCGATCCACTGGATTCCCGTCACGTTCCTCGCTGCCAGCTAGGACACACACACACACACACACACACACACACATATGTTGTCTTGTTCTTCAGATATGTGGTGGATCTCAGTCTTCTAGATGATGGTGAATTGTCAATTTTTATTCTCCATATGTGCAATAGTTCTAATGTCTTCTGTGCAATAAATCTTTTACTCTGAGACAAAATGACTAAACATGTACTTGTAAATGCTTTTCATATTTTTACTTTTTTTTTTAATTGATCCTTACTGTTCTTTTTATTTTATTTTCATTATTCGCTATTTTATTCTTACATTTTTTTATAGAGTTCTATTTGATTCTAACCCACTTGACTCGGCAGCAGGATCTGCTTTCAACGAAAAAGCGAATTCCCCCCCAGGGAGATCATAAAAGTATTCGGATCCCGATTCTGAAATCTTCTGGTTGTTGCAAGTGGAAGAAACCGGAAGAAATTCAAACCAGGTTGCTTCGCCAAGAAGATTTCCACAAGACTTGCTCTTCATCCGATCACCTCTGAGAACACCGGCGACAGCTGGCCCTCCGTGGCGAAGACCACCACCACCCGCGCCGTGGAGCTCCGCAGTCTGTCCGCGATTCCTCGTATCTCCGCGACCGTGGGTGACTTGGGGACGGTCAGGTGGAAGGCCAGACAACCGCCCTGACGTTTGAACTGAGCCGAAAACGCCCGAATGCCGTAGAAACTGTAATCGTCCTGAGAAAACGCGAATATCGTCTTCAGGAAGGCGTCGAATGGAGGTTTTGGACGTCGAAGCTCCGCGAGAAGCTCACCGTGGTCCCCAGCGCTCCCACCCAGCTCCAGCCGAACCGGCCGATCAGCTGCACGAGGCCCCGGACTTGGAAGAGGTCGCTGGGCACGGTCCTCAGGAAGGACGGGTACAGACGTTTGTCGGTCAGACAGGCGCAGGTGGCGAAGTAACTCACCTGGAGACACAAACGTCGGACGTGAAGGAGGAACGGATGTTGAAAACGGACGTCCGCTCGGCCTCACCAGGGGAATGCGGAACGGGCCGAGGGTGTGAGCCGCGGCTCTGGTCGGGGAAGACGACGCCAGGCCGATCACGGCGGGAACCGGGGAACCGGCGGGACAGCGGGGAAACGTCCGAGACGTCCCGCCTCTTGCCTTCCCTTTGAAACAACCGGCGTTATTCCCGTGTTCCCGAGGCGCCGCCGAGCTCCCGGCGCCACATTTCTGCTCCGCCGCTCCCGCCGTCCTCCCGCTAACGTAGCTTCGCCCCGCCGCGGCTCTCTCAGGGTAACTGACCAATGAGAGGAGAGCGCGCAGGCCGGTGTGAACGTGGTCGCAGGTGTCCATCATCACGTAGCCCAGTTTGACGCCCGGCAGCAGGCTGGAGTTCCGGTTGATCTCCTCCACCGCGAACGCCATGGTCATCATCCAGCGGAAGGCCCGCGGGTCCAAGCTGGAGAAAATCAAACGCAACGGCATTATTTGATTTATTTATAAACGGAAAACATGTGAAAACAATGACAGAAATCCGAGGTGGAAGACAGGAAGGCGACGGAGAACGTTCCTCCGCTCACCCGCTGCAAGGCGGCGATGGAGGCTCGCTCTGGTAGCTGCGCTTCGGCTGGAGGGCGACTCGCCGCAGGGGAAACAAGCCGCCGATCATCACGTCCCCCTTTGAATGCACGGCCGGCGGCTCGCCGGCGCCCAGTTTGAGGCAGCGGAACAAACCGGAAGCAACGCCAGCCGCTCCCTCCATCGCTCCCGCCTTCGGACGAACTTGTTTGCTTCCCTGTGCAAACTGAAGGGCGTCGGGGGAAAGCGGACGGGAGAGGAAGCTCAACAAGAAACAGAGAGGAAAGGAACTCAACGCCATCGCTGGAGTTAAAGATGGACTCGTGTGTGTGTGTGTGTGTTTGTCGGCAGCAGCTTTTCCGCACACTCTATTATAGACCGCATGAAAACTGACGTTCTCTGAATTTCCTATGAGTCACCCGCAGGTCAGCCAATCACATGATAAGATGTGATGTGGAGGGTGAAGGAGAGATCAGACTCGCCAGCTGGATGAGTCTCTGCAGACCACGGGGTTTCCATGTAATCACAAAGTCGAACGCGGGAAAATAACGGTTTTAAAATTCAAAGAAAGCTTTCATTTTGTGACCTCTGATCAAATACCTGACTTACGCTCGTCTCCGGCGATACGTCGTATCCCGTCCTATTCGTATCACCCTTCCGCATCACGTATCCAACTACGCACAATGTAAACGACTTGTCTATTTATTTTTATTTTCATTAAAAAAAACCTGTAGCTCTCATTGCAAAATTTCAAAAATCTTGATTCCTGAAAAGGAAAAGTCATTCTCGCCGCTCTTCAACATCTAATGGAAAAAAAAGTGCTTCGGGGTCAAAGGTAGAATAAATAATGTGTGTTGAAAGTAAACACTGTGGTTGCAAGCTTACCGCTGCATTCAGAATATCTGAAAGTCAAGTCAGAAGTCATTAATTGATAAGGGTTGACAAAAAAGGATGCACGCTTTCTGCTTTTTGAATTTGGCCTTTCTGGACGTTTGCAATGAATATATTCCAGGCTGGTTCAGAGGATCTCCGTTTCTCTTCACTGATCCCTGAAGGTAGTTGTTGGTGTGCTGCTACCACCTGCTGGAAATGAGAAGAGAGGCACTTCGGTGCTTGGAAATATGTCGAGCAGCAGCTGCGAGACATACAAGGACACTGGCAAGCTAGCTAAAAAAAAAAAAAAGCAAAAAAAATAAATAAACTGGTCCGGTTTCCCGTCACTCAAAAGGCCACATTTGGAGACGTACAATTATTCATCCTTTCATTCACAGATCTGCAGAAATCTGGGTCTCTAGCAAACCTCCTGCATGTTTTTGGACAGTGGAGGAACCCCACGCAGATACCAGGTGAACATGCAAAGTACGAGTTTTTACAGGCGGTGTAAAAACTTCCGAGGTGATTTCTCAAGTAGAATTCAAATTATCGGATTTCCTGAAACGTGTCCAGAGAAAATGGAGATTATGACCTGCTCAGCTTTGTCCCTCAGCATCAAATCCATCCATTTTACTTTCATTCTGTCCCAATTTTCCAGTGATTGACCCGGGATGGATCAACAGGTAATTCATACAGTTCAACGAAAGCGGCCTATCAACCGTCCTGCAGGCACACGGTATTAGCTATTAGCATTTGAAACATGGGCGTTTGTCGATGTAACACGATGAAGCACTCAGAACCAGAGGCCAAAACCGCAAATATCTGCACAGCCACAGGGAACCTTCCCCGAGGTCACTGACGCATGCTGGAGTAAAGCTTCTCCAAACTGCACAGCACGACGTTATAGTGAATGTAATAGGCTTAGCTTCATCAAAAGAATCTGGTAGCTTCCGGGCCAAAACAGCTAATCCCTGGCAGAAGATGGCCAGAAGGCCTGAACACCCGAACCAGACGGCTGAGCCCGACGGACACCGCAGGATTTCCAATAAATATGACGTTGTTCTGTGGAAGACAAAAAACCCTTTGCTCCTAAGCTACATGGGAGGGGCAGCTTTTTAGCCAAAATGTCATTCATGATCCAGCCTATCCCTTCTTGGGCGAGGCACGAGGTTCACCTGTCAATGGGCCAAGGCCACAAAAAAGAGACGTAGAACCATTCGGTCGCTCATTCAAGGTCAGAACTTACACTTACCAAGTTTAGGAGTAAATATAAGAGGCAATCTACTCTACCTCCTGTGCTCTGGACCTGAGGTGGAGTACACAAAAGACCCACCTTCTTCTGGTTTTTCATGCAGACCCCATCCTGGTCCTGGCACTTGGGCAGGGTGGAAGACGGGCCGGGCCCTGGACACGGCCTGCTGCACCAAGAGTTAGCACAGAGTTACTCGTGGAGCATACAACTCCTGGGCCAGAGGGTGCAAAACATTCATCGGCTTTAAGAGTCTCACAAGCCGGAAGATTTGGTCGTTGAACGCATCCCCGACATTTTCTCAATCTGATTAAAATGTTGCAAATATTCTCTCTTTCCTGATTTTTCCTGGAGCTATCAGACAAGAGTCAGCACTGCCAGAGCTCACGACTCCCCAGACTACCATCAAGCGGATAATGCTACTCAACGCGCAAAGCTGTGTTGCGAGCGAGGCCGAAGCCAACCACAGTTTCATCAGAAGCGGTTCTCCGTCATGTTAAGCGTTACCGTCCACAGGGGCGCCAAAGGTGGAACATCATAAGAAGTCCCTTGTCGTTCCTTCGACGTGTCCACACCGTCCCTGAAGGCCAACGTCCTGATGGAGGTCTGAAATGGCGCAACAGTGATGAAAAGCATCCAGAGGGCGTGAGACCAATATCATATAAGTCTCCTCTCGTGATGACAGGAGGTGTTTGGAAGGGAGAGCTGCAGTTATGGCTTCTCCTCTCCATAACTATTTGTTGCTTTGTCTCCACAAGCTTTTCTCTCTCCTCTCGCTGAGCTGCATCCCTCCCTCCCTCTCCTCGTCTTGCAGGTTGTGGAGACAGTTTCATCTCAATGAGGTCCACAGGCCCGGCGACGTAGTCCTCGGCGGACTTTTTGAGGTCCACTTCAGCTCCGTCTTTCCCGAGCAGACGTTCACATCGGAGCCACGCCAGCCCAGATGCTCGGGGTAAGTTGACGTACTCAACCCAGGTGGTGTGAAAATAATTCCCATCAGAAGCAATCGAGTTGGGACTGAAGATGGCGCTGCGCTACAGAAAATATCACATAGACCAACCGTGCATTATTACGTTTGATAATTCATCAGTACAGGTCAGGGGTTTTATTCATTTCTGCTCTTCTTCTTTTCCTTTGGACTTTTTTTCCCCTTCAGGGATCCATATTCTCTGTATCCTCCTCTCTCACACCAACTACCTTCATATCTTCCCTCACTAAGTCCATCGATCCTCTCTTGGTTTTCCAATTCCAGCATCCGTCTACCGATATATTCACCTTCCCTCCTCTGTCTATGACCCAAACATCTCAGCCTGGCCTCTCTGACCTTCTCTCCAAAACGTCTACCAGGTGTCGTCCCTCTGAAGGACTCATTCCTGATCCTCTCCATCCTGGTCGCTCCCAAAGAGAACCTCAACATCTTCACCTCCGCCACCTCCAGCTGTGCCTCCTGTCTTTTTGTCACTGTTTCTAGGGTCTACAGCATCGCCGGTCTCACCGCTGTCTTGCACTTTATTCATTTCTGCTCTCATGGAAGAATATTTCGTGCCAGATTCGACACTCTGGGATTCAGACATGCGATGACCATGGCCTTCACGGTGGAAGAAATCAACGGGAACCCCGACATCCTGCCCAACGTGACTCTGGGATACAGTCTCTATGACAACTGCGGAGCTCTCGTGATCGGATTCAGCGGCGGATTGTCATTGGCCAGCGGACGAGAGGAGCACTTCCTGCTCGGGGACGCCTGCCGGCGACCCCCTCCGGTCTTGGGGATCGTGGGTGACTCCTATTCAACGTTCACCATCGCCACTTCCAATGTTCTCGGTTTATACAAAATGCCCATCGTAAGCCTCCTTTGCCCTTTTCCGCTCCGTTGCTTTTTTCGCGTTTTAACCGAGAAACACGAGCGTCTCTTCTGGTTCCCCTGCAGGTGAGTTATTTCTCCACGTGTTCCTGCCTGAGCAACCGGCAGCGGTTTCCATCGTTCTTCAGAACCATCCCCAGTGATGCTTTCCAGGTGCAAAAACTTGTTCTGCCGTCTTTTCTTTTTCCTGGACCGAATCGGTCCGCGGCCCGAGCGCTCGTCCCTTCGCTCCCGTTCGTCTCCTTCCAGGTCCGGGCGATGATACAAATTCTGAAGAGGTTCGGCTGGAGTTGGACGGGATTGTTGGTCACCGACGACGACTACGGGCTGCACGTCGCCCGGTCCTTCCAGGCCGACCTGGCTCGGTCCGACGCGGGTTGTTTGGCCTACAGGGAGGTTTTGCCGTGGGACAGCGACAGACGGGAGCTCCAGAGGATCGTGCGGTTGATGAGGACGTCAACGGCTCGAGTCGTCGTGGTGTTCGCCCACGAGACGCACATGCTCCATCTGATGGAAGAGGTCAGAGGTCGGAACGAAGGGTAGAACCGTTTAGAAAGCTGCGGATCGGGGAAACGTTTTCATATTTTTCGCGAGGTGTCGTTTTTAGGAATGATGTTTGCAGATGTCAGAGCAGGGTGAAGGTGGAGAAGAAGGTAGAGAGGTGGAGGTGTGACATGGAAAGGAGAAGGATGACGGATAGCAGCAGGATATATTTGGAAACTCCCCGTATCTTATTAGAACCGAAGAAGCCTCTCAGAAACTTCTTCAAGTGAAGAAACGCAAGTCCAGCCGCTACGACGAGAAGATTTCTGCATGATCTGGTTGATCGAGAACCTCCACAGACGTATGAGAATGAGAAGGACCCAGGCAGAACCTTGTGGCTTCAGGGATTGGAGATGAAGAAGGTGAAGGATTTTAAGTGGCAAGGGTCCATGGAGAGGGTGGAAGATGTGGAGAACCGGGTTGGGATGGATGGATGGAAAAGAGCCAGGTGTGATAAAAGAGTATCAGCCAGAAGATGGAGGTGGTTTGGAGACACTGAGGAGAAGACAGGAGGCTAAGCTGGAGGCACCAGAGATGAAGATTTTGGATCAGGAAGGAGTCCATCAGAGGGACAGAAGATGTCAGATGTTCTGGAGGTAAAGCAGACTGAGATTGTTTGGACGTGGACGGAGGAGGGACGGTGACGATCTGTGTGGGACGATGCTGAGGGTGGAGCTTCCGGGAAGGAGGTCTGGAGGAAGACCAGAGAGGAGGGTCTTGGATGGAGAGGAAGAGGGCAGGAACCGTGAGAGGAGGAGGGTTAGATGGAGGCAGATAATTGGCTTTGACCTTTCCGAAGTAAAAACATTTACAAGGAGTTGTGTACTTACCTCGGTCTTCCAAAAGTATGTTCTCCATGGTCGCATGCAGGTCATCGAGCAGAACGTCACAGGTTTGCAGTGGATCGCCAGCGAGGCCTGGACAGCGGCCACGGTGCTGCACACCCCAAAGATCATGTACTACCTCAGCGGCACCCTGGGCATCGCCATCCGCCGTGGAGAAATTCCAGGCCTCAGGGACTTCCTGCTCCAAATACGTCCCAGCCTGCAAGACAGAAACAATGAAAATAGCATGGTGGGGATTTCATGTTACGTTTATCGGGAATCACGAGACTGCAGTTTGTAGACCAGCTCATGCTGCTCTTGTTGAGGCAACCGGATTTGAATTTCTTCCCTCGTGGAGGTTTCGCCCCTCGTCGGAGAGGTCCGGGATGAGGACTGAAACATCTTCGAGTGAAGAAGTTCAACTCCAGTTGGCACAACAAGAAGATTTCCACAAGAATTCCCCACGATCTGGATGACTGAGAGCCTCCACGGACGTGATCTAATGCTATCTTCGATTCCAGATTAGGCAGTTCTGGGAGGAGATGTTCCGGTGCCGGTTCGAACGAGTGCCGGATGACGGGACGGCGTCTGGCGGGAAGCTGTGCACGGGGCGAGAAGATCTAAGAACCGTGAGGACGGATATCTTGGATGTGTCCAATCTCAGGCCTGAGTACAACATTTACAAGGCTGTCTACGCCCTGGCCTACGCTCTGAACGACATGTTGCCGGATGTCCCAAGGCCTCATCCCTGGCAGGTGCGATACCGACGGACACCCCGACGGTTGACGCTTTTGAGACAAAGGTCCCTCTCAACAAGGGAGGTGGTCTTCCGTTTGCCTTTTCTTTTCTTCGGTGTCTCTTTCAGCTGTTACATTATTTGGAGAAGATCAACTTCACCACGACGTTCGGCGACCGCGTCTCGTTCGACGAGAACGGCGACGTGTTGCCGATATACGACGTCATGAACTGGCTGTGGCTCCCCGACGGGCGAACCAGAGTCCACGGCGTGGGGGAGGTGAAGGGACTGGCCTCCGAGGGCGAGGAGCTCGTACTGGACCACGGCAAAATCCGCTGGAACGCTCACTTCGAAAAGGTCGCCCCTGCTGTTACCGGTTGACGAAACGAACGGAGCGACGTCCTCATCGTCGTTTGTTTTGTTTGTCGTGCAGCCGCCGCGCTCGGTGTGCAGCCAGAGCTGTCCCGCAGGCACTCGGCTGGCCAGAAGGAAGGGCCAACCTCCATGCTGTTTCGACTGCATCCCTTGTTCCGAGGGGGAGGTCAGCAACACCGCAGGTTGGTCGTCTTCAACGTGTTACGGATGTTCCGTTCAATCAGAGGAGGACGTTGGATAGGAACTCAACATGTTTGGATGCACTGTTCACCCTTTGTTCCTTTAACGTGGAGCTCCCTTTCCTGCCTTTTCTTCGACGTCTAGTGCATCTCGATTGGCTCTTTCACCTTCTCGGGGCAGTGAACGTCTCTAGATCGGTTGTAACTACCGTCATTTGCAGACGATAGACAGTTTGCAAGTCAGCGAGTCACAAGCATGTAGAAAACCCCCGCAGCTGCTCACTATTATTGGATGTCCGTCTCCACCGGCAGCACCTTCATGGCTTCTCATAAGAATGTAGACATTCAACTATTAGTAAATGAAAAAAAAAAAGTTTTCTTTCACCATATCCTCCATTGTTTAATCCTATTATAACTATTTTTTACAAACGGATGGATTTCGTCGGAAGCGTCTTGATGAAATAACACCAGCAAATTGTGCTAGTTTTTGGAGAAATATGCTCAACAGATGCGCAAGATAGCTTAAAAAAACTAATTTCCTTGTTTTGTTATACATTTTTTTAAATAACTTTTCTTAAAATAATTAATTACCATAATTTCCGGACGATAAGCTGCGACTTTTTTCACATAAACAACGCTGCGGCTAATATATGGACTTTTTTTCGGGGGGGGGGCGCTAACGAGCTTCACGCCGCTAAAACATTTATCCTCGTCACATCGGACCGATGAAATGACCGAGAAATTCTGAGTCCGTTCAACTCCGACACCGAAGAAGATGACTGACGGTTTTTGTGTGCAGGAGGAAGACCGAAACAGCGATCGGCTAGCTGGTGCGGCTATCTTTTTTTGGCGATATTTAAGAAAGAAAGGTACTTAACAAATTTCACCGACGTATATTAATATTTTTCACAAATCTCAGTACAGTATACCCTTGTTTTTCGCGGGGGTTACGTTCCAAAAAGAACCCTTGATAGGCAAAATCCGTGACGTAGAAACCTTTATTTTTTTTTTTACAATCATTATGCTATTAAATACTCTATTATACATTGCTGCTGTCGTCCTTATGTATTTTTCTTCCTTCTTTATGGAACAAACGGAAGATTCATTAATTCCGTAATGCCGACCTACAGCCGCATAGCTTTTACCTTCCCTTAGCATGTCCAGAACTTTAGCTTTATCTGTGATAGATAGCATCTTCCGCTGCCTTTTGGGCCCTGCAAGGTGCTTTTGTCACTCCAGAGCGTTTTGTCAACATTATGGGTTTTAGAGAAACTCGAAATTGCAAGAGAATTTGCATGTACGTAATGTAAATTTGTCAAGCTGTTTTACGTACGTGTACATATTAAACTGCAACGTTATTGACGCACAGGTAGAGAAGAAGCGGAGTGACTTTTTAGCCAATCAGAACGCAGAACACGATGCACAATGCAAATCCGCGAAAAGTAAACCGCGTTATAGCGAGGGATCACCGTATATTAGGCCTTGAACTCGAGTTTTGGGGCTTGTGCTCGCCACGGCTCGGACCTCAGGATGAGCTGATTATGTCGCTGGACGTTTTCTGTTTCCCCTCAGACTCCACAGAGTGCACCACTTGTCCAGAAGATTTCTGGTCGGGCCCAGATCGCGTCCTCTGCGTGCCAAAGAAAGTGGAGTTCCTCTCCTACGACGAGCCGCTGGGCATCTGCTTGACAACCGGTTCGTTGTTGGGAACGATCATCTGCGCTTTCGTGCTTTGGATCTTCATCCGCCATCGCGGCACGCCGGTGGTTCGCGCCAACAACTCGGAACTCAGCTTCCTGCTCTTGTTGTCTCTGGAGCTGTGCTTCCTCTGCTCGCTGCTGTTCATCGGCCGCCCCCGAGCGTGGACCTGCCGGCTGAGGCACGCCGCGTTCGGGGTGGTTTTTGTGCTTTGCGTTTCGTGCATCCTGGTAAAAACCATGGTGGTTCTGGCCGTGTTCAAGGCCTCCGAGCCGGGAGGAGGAGCCGCTCTGAAGTGGTTCGGCGCCGTGCAGCAGAGGGGGACGGTTCTGGTTCTTACTTCGGTTCAGGCGGTGATTTGCGGCGCGTGGCTCGTCTCCGCCTCGCCGTCTCCTCAGAAGAACGCGCAGCACCACAAAGACAAGATAGTTTTGGAGTGCGCGGTCGGGTCCGCCGTCGGTTTCGCCGTGTTGCTAGGTTACATGGGCCTCCTGGCCGTCCTCAGCTTCCTGCTAGCGTTTCTGGCGAGGAACCTCCCGGACAACTTCAACGAGGCCAAACTGATTACCTTCAGCATGCTGATCTTCTGCGCCGTGTGGGTGGCCTTCGTCCCGGCGTACGTCAACTCTCCGGGGAAATACGCCGACGCGGTGGAGGTCTTTGCCATCCTCACCTCCAGCTTCGGTCTGCTGCTCGCCCTGTTCGGACCCAAATGTTACATCATCCTGCTGAGACCTGAAAGAAATACGAAGAGAGCAATCATGGGTCGAGGCCAGTGAAGGTCCACCATGTTCTACTTATTACGAGGATGAAACACGTTTCCGCACTTTACATTTAATAAACTTCTTTGAATCTTGGCTCTTTTTGCATCTAATTGCACCGTGCAGATTTCCCTGATGGGTGAAGCCCAAAGGAAAAGAAGATTTATACTTGACTTACTTCCCCTTACTGTGCAAGACAGTAAACAACTAGAATCTTTAAATTAACTCCGATAAAAATCCCTGCAGCAATCCTGTCAGCGCTGCCTTTCCAAAGGATCAGTTAGTTATCGCCCTATTTTCTCAGAAAATTAAAATAATTTGTATTTGCAACCCTGCGAGACAACCGAAAAGATTACAAGTTTATTTTCTACCCAGATGTCGCGCTGCTCGGTTCAAACCACGAAGAATGCAGCCGTGAATCGTGTCGCTGAGTTTCAAGAAGAATATGTCCTTTATTTTAAAAACAGGATATTAGTCCGATATAAACACATACAACATGCGAAGCGGCGATGAATGGGTTATTAGAGTGTTATTAGAGTTGCAATATCGGGGCCAAGAACAGAAAATGTAAAAAAAAATCCAATTTTTTGAGAATGTTTGAGTCAACAAATTCGTTTTTTTTATTTCTATTTCTTCTATTTTCCCTCATTTCCTTTTTGTCCCTTGGCGTTGCTTAAGGAAGCCTTTGGCAGCAGCAACGGATTTTCTTTGTTGAGCGGAGGGTGTTGGAAAGCAAACAAAAACTAAAAAAAAAAAGGGTCCAGCCATAATAAAGACAGAGGGGCTTTTTTTTTTTGTAACTCGGCTCATAAATTTGATTGTGTGAGAGAAGTCAGAGAATTATCACAGTTGACCTGGTCGAAACCAAACTGCAGCTACATTCTGTCAAAGCCGTCTTTGTCTCCTGCTTGCAGCTGGAACTTCATCCAGCAAGCGTCGCCTCCAGCAGCGGCCAAAGCAGGACTTCAAATCCATCCCGAAAAACGTCCAGCAAAATACCAGTCTCTATATCGTAGCGTGGAATTCATCAAATAAAAGATTGTACAAGATTCCAGCTCGTAGATTGATTTCTGTTTGGTTATTAAACTTACAGGATTCTAAATAAGGTTTTTATAATGAAAAAAATGAATCATTGAGCTGCATGTTTTTGTGCATTTAATGTGTTTTTTTTTTATATATATAGATAAATAAACTATATAAATAAATATATAGATAAATTATATAGATAAATAAGTGTGTTTGATGGATTAAAACAATGATTTCAATACAGGGGTTGTCATGCAATTATGTTTTTTGTCATTCAATTTTGTTTGGTAAACAAAAACAAACAAAAAAATGCATCTACCGTTATTTCCGGACTATTGAGCGCACCTCAATAAAAGCCGCACCGGCTAGCCGATCGCTATCTCGAGCTTCCTCCTGCGCAGTAAAACCGTCAAATCGTCTTCTTCGGTGTCGGAGTTGAACGGACTCAAAATTTCTCGGTCATTTCATCGGTCCGATGTGACGAGGATAAACGTTTTAGCGGCGTGAAGCTCGTTAGCGTCCCCCACCCAAAAAAGTCAATACATTAGCCACATCGTTGTTTACGTGAAAAAAGTCGCGGCTTATCGTCCGGAAATTTCGGTAATTATTTTAATAATTTTAAGAAAAGTTATTTAAAAAATGTATAACAAAGAAATTAGTTTTTTTAAGCTATCTTGCGCATCTGTTGAGCATATTTCTCCAAGAACTAGCGCAATTTGCTGGTGTTATTTCATCAAGACGCTTCCGACGAAAACCATCCGTTTGCCAAAAATAGTTACAATAGGATTAGATATCGGAGAATATGGTGAAAGAAAACTTTTTTTTTTTTCATTTACTAATAGTTGAATGTCTACATTCTTATGAAAAGCCATGAAGGTGCTGCCGGTGGAGACGGACATCCAATAATAGTGAGCAGCTGCGGGGGTTTTCTACATGCTTGTGACTCGCTGACTCGCAAAGCGGACCTCAAGAGAAAATGGAGTTTGACGGGTGGAGAAAGGTTGGACCTGCGCGTGTCACCTGGCCATCAGATGCTTCCTGGTGTTCTTCTGAGGCCTCAGCAGAATGATGAAGCACTTGGGCACAAAGATACAGATCAGTAAACCGTAGCTGGAAGCCAGGATGGCGAAGATCTCCACGGCAACGGTGTACTTCCCGGGCGAGCTCACGTAAGCCGGGACGAAGGCCACCCAGACGGCGCAGAAGATCAGCATGCTGAAGGCGATCAGCTTGGCTTCGTTGAAGTTGTCGGGGAGTTTCCTGGCGAGGAAGGCCAGGAGCAGACTGCTGCACGCCAGCAGGCCGATGTAGCCCAGGACCAGGGCGAAGCCCACCGCCGAGGTCGCGGCGCACTGCAGGGTGACCGTCGATCCTTGCAGGCCCGGCTGGCGCTGAGGCGCTGGAGGACTCAGCGACAACCACGCGGCGCAGATGATGATCTGCAACGAATTTGTCCACCGTTTTAAACCCCGAGAACCACGTCGACGTTTCTTGAGGCTCGCAAATCACCTGGACGCTGGTGAGCAGGCAGACGCTTCCCCTCTGCTGCCCCGGACCGAACCAGCGGATCAAGGCTTCGGCTCCGGGTCGGGCCGAGCGGAAGGCGGCCAGGACCACCACGGTCTTCACCTGGAGGCAGGAGATGCAAAGCACGAAGCTGATCCCGAAGGCGGCCTGCTGGAAGCGACAGGCCCAGACGGACGGACGGCCGATGAACACCAGGGAGCAAAGGAAGCACAGCTTCAGGGACACCAGGAGCAGGAAGCTCAGCTCCGAGTTGTTAGCTCGGACCTGCGGAAGAAGAAGAAGAAGAAGAAGAAGAAGATAAACGAGTACCGATATCGCAGAGCGCCGATTCTATTTTACTCAACTACGAAACCGACCAAAGGGGTTCGACGGTAGCAGAGAAACACCACAAACACCGCCGTCGTCATCACGGCGCCGGACACAGACGCCGCGGTGAGGGTCACGCCCAGGGTCTCGTTGAAGGACAGGAAGTCCACCCGGTTGGGGATGCAGGCCGTACGCTTGGAGTTGGACCAGAACTCCGGCGGGCAACGTTCGCACTGATGAGAACCTGGGGAGTCACGGAGCAGATGGGAACCCGTGAGGAACCGTGGCTCGGATCCTTCACCCAGATGTAACGGCAGGAGGGGGGAAGAAGCTGGACTTGAAGTACCAGGGGTCAACAGTCCAAAGGAGAGGTGAAGAAACATGAGCGAGAAGGCTGGAATGGGTGGAGAAAAGAGTCTCGGACTGGAAAAGGTAGAAGGGAAGCAACAGAGATGAAGATGTAGAGGTTCGGACAGGATCAGGAAGGAGTCCATCAGAGGGACGGTACATGTCAGATGTTCTGGATCCTGGACTCAGACGGCTTGGAGAAGGACAGAGGAGGGACGGTGAAGATCCGGCTGGAAGGATTGGAGGTCTGGAGGAGGACCAGAGAGGAGGTTAATGGAAAAACGGGTCATGAAGGACGTATCCTGGAATAAACCCCTCACCGGTTTCATCGCTAAATTCCCCGTCGGCAAAGGGAACGCAGTCGAAGCAGCAGGTCGGTTCTCCTTTCCTGGAGGCCTTCCGGGTCCCCGGGGGACAAGCGGCGCTGCACACCGAGACAGGAACCTGAACCCAACAGAAAGCGTCAATTGGGAAGTAAAAATCGATTAAATTTATTATTTTTTTTTTTACAGTTTTAAGACCTGGTCGGTTCCCGCGCTCCACTGGACGGCCGATTCGTCGAGCCGCAGGTCGAAGCCGTCCACGCGTCCGATCAGCGCCACCCCGAGCGAACCATCGCCGCTCTTCTGCCAGTTGACCAGGTCGTACTTGGCGGGAATGTCGGCGCCATGGAAATAAAAGACCTCCCCCTGAGGCGTGGTGAAATTCACCCGGTTCAGGTGCTGCAGCAGCTGCGAGAGGGTCGGTTCAGAAACTTTATTGATCCCCACTGGAGAAATTCTTTTGTCACAGCAGAGCAACAGTTAGAGCAGAGGTGGGCAAACTTTTTGGCTCAGGGGTCGCAGGGTCACCACAAGATAGGATACATATAAGAAAATAAAATTAAAAAAAAAAACGCATTTGTCAAAGTACATATCAGACTCATCTGACATTTGCTTTGAAAATAAAAACCAGCTTGGTTTTAAGGCTCTGACGTTTGCTTGCATTCGACGCACAAACTGGTTTTTCCCTCGTAGCTTCACGTCCAGCTGATTCACGTGTGTCAGTGTGTCCACAGTCAAGGCTAAATCACAAAGCTAATCTGCGTCATTCAGCTCAGGAAAATTCTCAAGTAGCTCCAAATATGAAATAATCTCCTGTTTGAGCTCCCACATTCATTGATCCAATCACTCAATCATTCACGTCAGGTATAAATCGTGTACCAATCATCGGCGGGCCGGATTAAAGAGACCAACGGGCCGAATGTGGCCCGCGGGCCGTAGTTTGCCCTGAGTCAGAGGGCCCAAAATAAATATGAATTGAGAGACAGGAGACAGGATCGTGGAAAATATCCACGATTAAATAGACGACATCAGGGATAAGAACCTAACGGAGCAGTAAGGGTGAAAATAGACGACCAAAAGTAAACGACAATATGAATAGCAATGATAGTCGCAATGACAAGAATAAGACAAATAAAAATAGGCAGGATTCCTGCGTGCTTGGACTGATGAGGATAAAAAAAAAGGCAGCAAAATTAGGGCTGGGTTCTCAAATATAAAAGAGGGTCAATGAGACCTGGAATATTGTAGATTGGAGCAGCGCTCCGGTGTTTACCTGGGCGGGTTGGATGTCGGCTGGAGAGGAGCAGGTGGGGCCGAAGGTCCCGCCGGGTTCGGGTGCGTCGGGGCAGGAGAGCAGGCCGTGGAGGGCGTGGGCCGCCGCGTAAACCGCCAGATACACGTTGTACGTCACCCTGAGCTGGGAGAGGTCGGTGAAGTGGTTCTTCACCTCCTCCAGGGACTCGGTGCCGTCGCAGCGGCGCAAGGAAGCTCCCGCAGGCGACGCCTCCTCCGGAGACGGCGAGGCGGAGGCGGCGAGCGGGCGACAGCCGAACTGCTTCTTCCAGAATTCTCTCAAGAACCCGTCGTCGGGGCGACGAGACGGATTTAGGTTTTTCACGTATTCCTCAAATCCGGCTATAGCCGAGCTCCGGATGGCCACGCCCAGAACCCCCTGAGCCACCTTGTAGGCGGCAGGATGTCGGAGAAGATCGGCGCTGGTGCTCCAGGCCTCGCTGGCGAGGAACTGCCGGTCCGTCACCTTGAAGAACAAAACGAAAGGAATCACAGCGGACCCTCGCTAACGCACAGATTTTTATAATTCGAATCTTACAATTTTATCGTTCCTCAATGTTTTTTTTTTTTTTGACAAAAGCCCAGCAAAATATGTCGCGAGACCGGGACGACGATACGGTTCTGTCGTTTTTGTAACTTAATGGACGAGGCGGTTTCAAAAAACATTTTCAACCAGGAAGAAAAGCAGAGGCAGCATCTGTTTCTGAAGAAACAAACAGCGGCAGGGAGGTTCCTCAAGGGTCATCAAAATGATCACGTTTCTTCTTTGCGGAAATTCACTTTTCTCGGAACGCGACTCCTGCAAAAAGTAAGGGTCCACTCTGATTCCGATGCAATTTCAACAACTCCAAGTGTTTTTCGTGTCTCACGTTTCTCTCCGCCAGCTGCAGGAACAGCTCCCTGACGTCGGTGTACCACGAGAAGATCAAGATCACCTTGGCGGCGGAGCGCTGGATGGCGAGGGCGGCTCGCCGCGCGTCGCTCACGATGTTCTCCCTGCTGAGGGTCTCCACGAACGCCAGACACACCCCGGCTCCGCGGATCCCCTCTTGAATTACCTGACGAGCATTTCGTTGCAATTATATTGCGCGGATACGGTTTCAATTTCAGGAAGCGCATAAGTGAAACCTTTATGGCCAAATGGCCGTAGTCGTTGTCGGCGACCACGGCTCCGATCCAAGACCATTTAAAGCGAACGGCGATCTGCGCGATGGCCCGCGCCTGGTAGACGTCGCTGGGGATGGTCCTGAAAAAGTTGGGAAATCGCCGTCGGTCGCTCAGACAGGGGCAGCTGGACAGGTAGCTGATCTGAAGGACACAAAGACGAGCGTCTCAGAAGAGAGAGCGCTTTGAATCGACCCGCGTTTCTACAGAAAGCGTGCAATGTTAGTAACACGTCGTTTGGTTGCAAATATAAGTTGTGCAGAAAATGTGCAAAAAAAAAAAAAAAAAAAACAAACTAAGAAAGCAGGAGGTGTATGGATGAGAGGAGCTCTGCCGTCTGCGATGAGGCCGCCGGAAAGTCCAACGGGAGCGGATTTCTCGCGATGGATCTTCTCAAACGGACGGGAGAAGTTCTTCCTCACAAATAACTTCTCACCAGAGGAACGTGGAGCGGCCCCAGGATCTTGGAGAGCATCTGGCCCGTCACGGACGAAGCCCCGCCGATGATCACGGGCACCGGGCGCTCGCCTGGAGGCGGAACGGGGAAGAACGTTGTTGAGGCTTGAGAAATCGTTTTCGCAGCAGCAGCAGCGAGACGTACGAGAAAAAGACAAGAAAAAAATACAGGTAAAAGATAAATAAAATCAACTCTAAAGTGTAAATGTACAAGTAGAATCTCAAAAAATAAAATCATAAAAATATAAATAAGGGAATAGATATTGAGCAAAGTAGCATTTATTCAAAGAGTTCAATATTTTTTATTATAAAATATTTTTTCCCTTTCATTTTCGGAGCCGCCGTCTTTCACCTTTCCCGTCCCCGTGAGCCGCCGTCGGATCGCACCCGCCGCCGTCGCCTCCGACCAGAGAGAACGCCGCCTGCAGCGCCCACGGGTGTCGGCCGCAGCTGTCGAAAATCCGGTACCCCAGCCTCACCCCGGGAAGGAGGCTTTTACTTCGATTGATTTCCTCCACCGCGAACACCATGGCGTAAATATACTGCAGGGGAAGGTACTCCAAACTGGGAGTGAAAATGCAGATTACCGCGTTAAGGTCGCCTGTATTTGCAGAACCGCGCTTTTTCTTCACGCCGCGATTTACCCGCTGCACGGCTCGTAGAACGGCAGTCGGGTGAAGTCGTGATCCAGAGCCGGCGTTTGGTGATAAAGAGAAAAGAGCCCGCCGAGAACGACGTCTCCGTCCCGGAAGAGGCCGGTGTCGGTCCACGCGCCGCGGCGGGAGCAGGAGGAAGCGTCGGCCTTCCGCGACCCCGGACGCCCGCCGACGAGCCCCGCGAGGAGCAGAGGCACGGCGGAGGACGTCCACCAAGACCGGAGGCGGGAGGGCCGGGACATCCGAGCCGGATGCGCTGCAAGAAAGGAAAATAGTTTTTTCGGCGATGCGGTGGAGGTTGGTGGGTCTGCCTGCGAGAAGAGTAGCCAGGTGGCGCCGCTGGAAAGGAGTCGTTTTGTACCCGACGGCGGAAAGCGACCCCGGCGGTGACCCCTCCTACTGGGGGGGGGGGACGTTTCTCCAGGAACCCGGAGGAAAACGCAACGAGTGTGTGATCGGCCTTCGATTTTATTTTAGTGATTGATTTACAGAATCGTGGCTTCTCGAGATGAGGCTAAAAAAAAAACAAAAATTTTGTTATAATTATTATTCATGCAATTTGTGATTGAAGGACATCCTGATAATAGTCATAAATTAAAACTATGATCGGGCATTAATAGTATAATAATAAGATTCAAAGTGTTTATTGTCACATGTACAGTGTAGAAACGTGTTTCCCTGAAAAGCAAAATTCCTACTTTGCTGTCCGCAGTGCATTTGGAAGCGATAGGAAGAATGAAAACATTAATATAAATATGATTAAAAATAGAAATGTGAACAGTGCAACAGAACAGTGGCAGCGCAATAGTCTAGTGCACGTGTCAAACTCGGGCCTGTAACTATAATTGGCCGGCGAGATCATATCAAATGTGCGCTAAAACTATACTGCTCAAAAAAATAAAGGGAACACTTGAACAACACAATGTAACTCCAAGTCAATCGCACTTGTGTGAAATCATAGTGTCCACTCAGGAAGCAACACAGATTCATTTTGACTTGTTTTAAGGACATTACATCAAAGTTGGATCAGCCTGGAGTTTGTTTTTACACTTTAATTTTGAGTGTGATTCCTAATCCAGACCTCCATGGGTTGATACAATTGATTTCCATTGATCATTTTTGTGTGATTTTGTTGTCAGCACATTCAACTGTGTAAAGAGCAAAGTATTTCATAAGAATATTTCATTCATTTAGATCTAGGATGTGTTTTTTAAGTGTTCCCTTTATTTTTTTGAGCAGTGTACAAATCCCACAATGCTTTGCGCTTGCAAGCGCTCCTTTTTTCTGTCGACAGTCATGAACAGCCATGCTACGGTCACATCGGGGAAATTAATTTGGCCAAACACAAAAATGGCCAAATGAAAGATGCGTGCGAATATAGCATAACATAAGACACTATGAAACAAAGCATTATGAGAATTACAAGGACCTGGACGTAAAGCCAAAGCTGCAGAAGGTAGAGGAGATGAAAAGAAGTCCGTTTTTTCCGGCAGAACATGTTCATGAGAGCAAAATCAAAAAGTGAAGCTGCTGTAAAGGCCAGCTTTACTGCGGCAGCGGAGATCAGAATCAGCCCGGCGCTTTCATGAGGGAGGGTTTTTCAAAAAGTGCAGCGTCAAAGTTTGCGCCATCCTGTGCCCAGATAAGAAGCGAGAGTTTTTTTTTTTAAACGTGAACCTGAGCAGAAACATCGCGACTGATCTGATCTAAGCCATAAAAAAGATTTTATTGCACGCTCCCTCCGGTGGATGAGAGCAGCGGCACCTCTGATACTGGCCGGCTGTTTAAAATCAACCACGGGAAAAGATATCTCTGAAGGGGGATCCAGATGCAAAACTGAAAAGAACCTTCTTTGCGATCAAAAGAGCGGATTTGTCAGCAGGATTCGGGAGAAGATGCGGGAGGAACATGCTGGTGAGCTTGGAGTTTATCACTATATCAAACATCGGGAAGCGCTGGAACGTGTTACGGGCTCAATAACACGAGTCGTCGACTTCATAAGAGCTAAAAGTTCGAATCGCCGGCGGTTCAAGTCTTTTCTGGAGGATTCGGAATACAGGGATGTGAGACGGAGGAGGAAATCTGCCAGTTTACGGAAAACAAAGGGAAAGACACGACAGCTGAGAGGTGACAAGTTTCTGAGCGAGCCGGCGTTTCTGTCTGACGTCGTGAAACATCTGGATCTGCTTAGCCTGAAGCTTCAGGGACGCGACCGCATCGTCAGACATGGATGCAGATCCTGCAAGGAAACTTGGGGTCATTTCCTGTGCCTATAGTGTTAAGCATTGTTTAATATTAAACAAAATATAGTTTGAAGTTATGCTTGTTCCACGTTTAGTTTTCAACTATAACTTCTAGAGGAAGTTGTTTTCGATAAATATCATTGTTGGCCTACGACTTTGTCGCAGTTTTGGATTTTTGCCCACCGTGGATTTGAGTTTGACACCCCTGGTCTACTGTCAGTCTGATAATAAAATAATTGTTATTTTTATCATTATTAAAACTGATTTTGCAATAATACTACCGTGATTTGCAGACGATAAGCCCTGACTTTTTTTTTCCCCCCACTTAAACAACGATGCGGCTAATATCTGGATTTTTTTTTTTTTTTTGGGTTGGCGCTAACAAGCTTCACGCCGCTAAAACATTTATCCGACGAAATGAACGGGAAATTCTGAGTCCGTTCAACTCCGACACCGAAGACGACGACTTTAACGGTTTTAGCGCGCAGGAGGAAGCCCGAGATAGGGATCGGCTTATATTCTCGTGCGCGCAATAGTCCGTAAATCACGGTCATTATAAAGATATTACATCAATATTCTGCTACTAACACAGTTTGACCTGCTTCTTCTGACCAACTTCCTCCACCTGACCTGATTCTCCATAACCTCTCACACCAACTGAACTCACGTCCTCAATCTTGATAATAATAATAATAATAACGATGACGTAAAATGGCGGGATAGTGTTCTTCCACCTTCTGCATTGGGTTCCTCCAGGTTCTCCGCTTTCCTCCCACCGACCAAAGCGTGCAGGACGTTCAGTGGAGACCTCATGCCTCATGGAATTTCCTTTTTTTTTTTTTTTATTCTTTCTCACGGTGCAAATATTCATACGGTGCTGTGATACCTCTGAGTGTCACGCTGACTGCATTTTCCTGCTGGTCGGCCGTGGAAAGGAGACGACCGACTCACATATTCTGTCTTCTAGGATCCACCCGTCGCACAACCGGTTGTGTTTTTGTGCACGTTGGCTGTTTGTTACACAAGACCTTCTCTTTCCTCCAGGGTGGAACATCTCAGAAATGTGTGTCACGAGCTGGTAGACCAGGGGTGGGCAATTATTTCGGCAAGCGGGCCACATTTTATATTTAACTTCTATATCATGTAAATTGAACAATATAAAAACTGTAATTTAAATATTTACATTTTTCGGCATTTTATTTCAACTTAATCGTTAATGATCATATAAATGCACCCACGTTATTTTGAATGCAATCATCCATACAAAATCAAACAAAAGGAAAAATATAGGGAGTTTCTGAATTTATCATTGATTGAAAATATTTGATAAAAATATTCAAAGAAAATTGTTTGGCGGGCCGGATGTGGCCCGCGGGCCGTAAAGTTCCCGGGTCTGTGGTAGACGATCAGTCATGAATTAGGTCGGGAGAAATTGTATTTTGTCTTTATTTGGTGATAATTCTATGTCAACCTTTTTTTTTTTTTCCTTACTTTTCAAAAACAGTTTTAAAATGAAATTCACAGCTCAAACAGTGGAAAACCTCCGACACAACAACACCCACATTCATGAATTTAAAATTAAAATGTGTCTACTCTTTAACCAGGCGTTTCATGAAAACATTCTTGAAATGTATTGAAAATGGGAATTTATTTTCTTTTTTTTTCCGTAACGGAGGAAACGACGAGGATCTGATGTTGCTACCTGGCCATCAAGTGTTTTTTGGTGTTTCTCTCAGGCCTCAACAGAATGATGAAGCACTTTGGGGCGAAAACACAAATGAGCAAACCGTAACTGGAAGCCAGGATGGCGAAAATCTCCACGGCGACCGCGAACTTTCCGGGCGAGCTCACGTAAGCCGGGACGAAGGCCATCCAGACGGCGCAGAAGATCAGCATGCTGAAGGTGATCAGCTTGGCCTCGTTGAAGTTGTCGGGGAGTTTCCTGGCGAGGAAGGCCAGGAGCAGACTGCTGCACGCCAGCAGGCCGATGTAGCCCAGGACCAGGGCGAAGCCCACCGCCGAGGCCGCCGCGCATTGCAGGGTGACCTTCAACCCGGGGGTGTCCAGGTCAGGTTCGGGAACGGGGGGGCCGAGGGACAGCCAGAAGATACAGATGATAACCTGGATGAAGAAGATGAGAAAGGTCAAACGCGGCGTGATGCGTCGCGTAACCTGCGGATGTCCGTGAGAAGCTCCTGACCTGGACGCCGGTGAACAGGCAGACGCTTCCCCTCTGCTGGCTCGGGCCGAACCACTTCATCAAGGCTTCGGCTCCGGGTCGGGCCGAGCGGAAGGCGGCCAGGACCACCACGGTCTTCACCTGGAGGCAGGAGACGCAAAGCACGAAGCTGATCCCGAAGGCGGCCTGCTGGAAGCGACAGGCCCAGGCGGACGGACGGCCGATGAACACCAGGGAGCAAAGGAAGCACAGCTTCAGGGACACCAGGAGCAGGAAGCTCAGCTCCGAGTTGTTGGCTCGGACCTCGAGGAGAGAGGAGGTTCAGATCATCGGCGCGTTGACGCCATGAAGGAAACGGAAAACACATTGTGGTTTCACACCGGACCACGTTCACCACCGGTGGCAGAGCCGCTAGCAAGGCGCTAACCTTATTAGCGTATTAGCAATACAGTATTATGACGACCAATCATAGGCCTGAACGCACTGATCTCCAACACAGCAACCTTCTGGATCCCTGAGGATGGTTTTAAGTGGACGCTCCTCAGGTCCACCTTCTGCACGTGCAGGGGCTAGCATAGCATGGCTGCTGTATGAACATGTAAAGAAATACCAAATGAAGACGTCACATAAATCAAGAGGTCTTCCGGTTGGACCTCCAGCTCCACGGTGAGTGGGATTTGTGGAGGAGCTCCGCGGCAGACAACGGGACAAGGAGCAGCCCTTCCTAGCTCGTCCTGAGGAGACTAAACGATTTGTGATTTCGGGGAGAATTAAAGAGAAAAGATGGCGGTGTTTGTGCAACAAGGAGGAGCGGAAGCGTGTTCGGAGATCTTCGTCGAGTCCCGGTCCTCACCACAGGGGTGTGACGGTGGTACAGGAAAACCACAAACACAGCCGCCGTGGCGGAGGTCCCGGACACGGCAACGGCGGTGAGGGTGACGCCCAACGTCTCGTCGAAGGAAAGGAAGTCCAGCTGGCGAGGGACGCACGCCGTTTTGTTGTGGTTGGACCAGAACTCGGGTCGACAGCGCTCACATAGAGGAGATCCTGCGGGCGACAAAGACAACTGCGTGGGTACGAAGGTTGAAAAGGGATCTCCGCAAAGCGGAAATCTCGTCCTACCTCGCGAATCGCTGATCTCCCCCTCGGCGCACGGGATGCAGTCGAAGCAGCAGACGGGTTCTCCTTTCCTGGAGGCCTTCCGGGTCCCGGGGGAGCAGCTCTGGCTGCAAACCGACCCGGGCACCTGGACGAGAACGCGAAATACATATTCAGCTCCCGCTTTTGAAGGACACGCTGTCCATCGGCGAAGAAGTCTCATCTTAAATACCCGATTGGTTCCCGTGCTCCAGCGAATCAATGACTCGTCGAGATGCAGGTCGAAGCCGTCCACGCGGCCGACCAGCGCCACCCTGAGCGAACCGTCGCCGCTCCTCCGCCAGTTGACCAGGTCGTACTTGGCGGGAATGTCGGCGCCCTGGAAATAAAAGACCTCCCCCTGAGGCGTGGTGAAATTCACCCGGTTCAGGTGCTGCAGCAGCTGCGAGGGATTCAGATATCAAACATAAAAGAGGGGCAATGTGACCTGGAATATTTGAGATTCAAGCAGCGCTCCGGTGTTTAGCTTGGTTTTAAGGCTCTGACGTTTGCTTGCATTCGACGCACAAACTGTTTTTTCCCTCGTAGCTTCACGTCCAGCTGATTCACGTGTGTCAGTGTGTCCACAGTCAAGGCTAAATCCCAAAGCTAATCTGCGTCATTCAGCTCAGGAAAATTCACAAATGTTCTCAAGTAGCTCCAAAAATGAAATCATCTCCTGTTTGAGCTCCCACATTCATTGATCCAATCACTCAATCATTCACGTCAAGTATAAATCGTGTACCAATCATCGGCGGGCCGGATTAAAGAGACCAACGGGCCGAATGTGGCCCGCGGGCCGTAGTTTGCCCTGAGTTAGAGGGTCCAAAATAAATATGAATAGAGAGACAGGCGACAGAAAATAGCGAAAACATCCACAATTAGATAAACGACATCGGGGATGAGAACCTAACGGAACAGTAAGGGCGAAAAATAAACAACCAAAAGTAAACAACAATATAAATGATAGTCGCAATGAAAAGAATAAAATAAGACAAATAAAAATATGCAGGATGCCGGCGTGCTTGGACTGACGAGGATAAAAAAAGAGGGAGCAAAATTAGGGTTCTCAAATATAAAAGAGGGTCAATGAGACCTGGAATATTGTAGATTGGAGCAGCGCTCCGGTGTTTACCTGGGCGGGTTGGATGTCGGCTGGAGAGGAGCAGGTGGGGCCGAAGGTCCCGCCGGGTTCGGGTGCGTCGGGGCAGGAGAGCAGGCCGTGGAGGGCGTGGGCCGCCGCGTAAACCGCCAGATACACGTTGTACGTCACCCTGAGCTGGGAGAGGTCGGTGAAGTGGTTCTTCACCTCCTCCAGGGACTCGGTGCCGTCGCAGCGGCGCAAGGAAGCTCCCGGAGGCGACGCCTCCTCCGGAGACGGCGAGGCGGAGGCGGCGAGCGGGCGACAGCCGAACTGCTTCTTCCAGAATTCTCTCAAGAACCCGTCGTCGGGGCGACGAGACGGATTTAGGTTTTTCACGTATTCCTCAAATCCGGCTATAGCCGAGCTCCGGATGGCCACGCCCAGAACCCCCTGAGCCACCTTGTAGGCGGCAGGATGCCGGAGAAGATCGGCGCTGGTGCTCCAGGCCTCGCTGGCGAGGAACTGCCGGTCCGTCACCTTGTTATCAGAAACATAAGAAGCACGATCGCCTGAAAAGCTCAATAAAATCATCCCATTTCCTGGAGCGGCTTCACGCGGAGGTCTCACGTTGATGTCGGCCAGCTGCAGAAACAGCTCCCTCACGTCCGTGTACCAGCTGAAGATCAGAATCACCCGCGCTTTGGAAGCCTGGATGGTGAGAGCGGCTCGCCTGGCGTCGCTCACGATGTTCTCCCTTCGCAGGGTCTCCACGAACGCCAGGCACACCTCCGAATCCCGGGTCTCCTCTTGGAAAACCTTACACGAGTACAATCTGATCATCGACGCGTAATAAACGCATCCGGCATGTTTCAACATCTCCTTCGTACCTTCACCGCCGTGAGGCCGTAGTCGTTGTTGGCGACCACCGCGCCAATCCACGTCCACCCGAAGCGTACGGCTAAGCGGGCGACGGCGCGAGCCTGGTAGATGTCACTGGGGATGGTCCTGAAGAAGTTGGGATATTTCCTCCGGTCGCTCAGGCAGGGGCAGCTGGACTGGTAGCTCATCTGACAAAGAAACGCAACCGCGGATGTTCGGTCGACCCGAGCGACACTGAAATCCCAAACCACAGAACCTACCAAAGGTACGGCGAGCGGGCTCAGGACTCTGGAGAGCATCTTTGCCGTTTTGGACGAGGCGCCGCCGATGATGAGCGGCACACCTGAGGACACAGCGCTCCTTTTTTTAACGTAATTGACCCATTTATAGGGAAAAACATAGCCATCTGGTGCAAAATCCGATACCTTTATGACCCGCGGTTCCATCCGTTTGGTTTAAATTCGGCGCCGGATCGCAGCTCTCGCCGCCGCCGCCGACCAGAGACAGCGCCGCCTGCATGGACCAGGGGTGCAGGGCGCAGCTGTCGCGAATGTGGTAGCCTATCGTCATGTTCGGGAGCAGCGCGGGACTCCGGTTGATTTCCTCCACGGCGAACACCATGGCATAGATGTACTGCAGGGGGAGATGTTCCAAGCTGAGACCACGGCAGAAGACAAGCGGAACAAGCTCAGCCGGCGTTCACGGTCAAATACATCACACAGGATACACGTGTCAAACGTCTTACCCGGTGCACGGCTCGTAGTGCGGCGGGCGGGTGAAGTCGTGGTCGATCGCCGGGGGTTTGTAGTAAAGGCTGAAGAGGCCGCCGATAACCACGTCGCCGTCCCGGAAGAGACCGCGGCCGCTCGGCGTCCCCCAGCGGGGACAGGACGGCGTCTGCGCGCCGTGCGACCACGCCCCGAACCCGGGCTCACGCAACACCAGCGCCGCCAAGAGCGGCAGCCACCGGCCGGAAAGCCAGGAGGGCGGAGGCATGGGTGCGAAAATTCAAAAAGCCTTATAGATTCACAGTAGGATAAGATGAATAACACTGATTTAGTGATTGCTTTAACATTAATAATGCATGCAATAAAAGCTGGAAAATAAAAAAAAAAATCAATTTAAAGCATGTTACACTTGCACTGCCAGGCTATGACTCCCTCCCCTCCTCCTCCTCTGTGCAGAGCAACATGGATGCTGCCCCGGGTATTTATAACCCTGGACTGCCCACGGCGCCGTGACGGCAAACAGGGAGAGAGAAAAGACAGGAAACGAACCCAAAGCACGAATCTGACGGCGCACAAAGCAAGATTTACCGGGATGAGCGGTCAGAGTGCGCCAGTGAGCGGAACATTGAATTTGTTGACATTATAATTCAGCCTGAAAAGGGGATTTTCTACGGTATAAATGCGGGGGAACCAAGGTGGAAGGAAACGGAGTGTTTAAAGCGGCGTGCATAATAAAGCATTCACACACACACACACAAGTGCGTGTTGGCCCGGTTAGCACCTAGCATCCGGAGTGTATGAGTGTTTTCCAGGGTGAAAATACTGCGAGTGGAGCTCGTTTCACTTTCACGCGGCGACATTCGGCTTCAGTGCCGACGAATCTTGAGCTTGCAGACAGGAAGAGTCGGGAATCGAACCGGCAACCCTCCAATCAGGGGATCGATGATGTCATGGAGTCGGCTGGAAAGGGAATTGAGGTTTCTTTCATCTCATGAATGAACACAATATGAAATGCTTTTTTTTTTTTTTTTAATTTCTGCTGATCCTGTTTTCTATGATGCTCCATAAATCCATCCCAGCAAAACAAACTCCACACACATCTGGACAATTCAGGGTCTCCAGTCGGAGGAACCCAAAGAACCCCGAGGTTCCCCTCATCTGCCAAAGCAGAAATTATTTACTCCGGTTATTTGAGCCGACGTGCAGAAAACAAGGGTGAGGCCGGGTCGCTCGAAGGCCCGATCGGGCCCGAGGCAACCCGAGGATGGAAAACAGCATCTCGTCTCAGAGGAGAAATGAGACGAGAGCGAATGCCTGCAGGCTTCGGAGCGGCGACAGCACCGAGCCACAGGTGTGCAGGTCACCTCCTCCTCAATCAACGAGCAATTATCTTGTAAGATTGAGGATGCTGCCTAATTACTTCACCCGGTCTCTCGGCACTCGGCAAAAACAACAGTTGGAGAGTTGGTAGTTGGTGATGAATCCATTAGCGTGGTGGATGGAGAAGAAAATGAAAGCCAGGTTGAAGAATCCTGGGAGATTGAAAGGTGCAGGTGTGTCTGAAGGATCCTCGGGGATACCGATGTGGAGAAGAGCGACCGGTACGCCTGAGGAGAAACCTTCCATCGCCTCTTTTAACCGAAAATACAGAAGAAAATATGAAACATGAGGAGAGGAGTGTCTCGTATTTTCGGGCCTCGGCGGTTTAACAACGCAACCAGAGCTGGAAGCGGCTTAAAGCGCTTCCATGAACGCGCGACATTTGGAGTCATAAAATCAGCGAATTAGACTTCAAGCATCAGGTCTGGATCACTTCGCCTTTTGGCAGGGGTGACATTTTCTTCAAAATAAAATGAAATAACTCAAAATATGATCTCCTCCTCACTGAAAGTCACGGCGGTTCCTCAGATTTCTTTTTTACCCCTTTTCCTCTCCGTGACGTCGAGCGTTCTGCAGCGCTGAGAGCTTGAACTGTAAATAAAGGGACGTGTTGCTCCGAGATGCAGGAAAATCAAAACCTCCTGCAGCGGTATCATGTCTCCATCTAGCGGTGTGTGTGTGTGTGTGGTCTAGATCAAATAAAAAAAAAAAGCTGTGTGAGAAGAATTCCCTTCGCTGATGTTCTTTTTAATAGCAGTTTATTCTACATGTGTTCACAATATGTTATGAATAACAGTTCAACACGTTGCTGATTAAGACACTAAACTACGGTTAGTTAACAGGCAAACTTTCTGGATTGTAGCGCTTTGACAGACGATGCTGTGAACTTCCCCGCCGCGGGACGAATAAAGGAAGATCTTATCTTGAAAAGACGCCGGTGACACGTCCCGCTCAGGCTCTGCCCATCAGGTGTTTCTTGCTGTTTCTCTCGGGCCGTAAAAGGATGATGAAGCACTTCGGTACAAATATACAAAGCAGCAGACCGTAACTGGACGCCAGGATGGCGAAGATTTCCACCGCGACCACGTACTTCCCCGGGGAGGTGATGTAAGCCGGGACGAAGGCCATCCAGACGGCGCAGAAGATCAGCATGCTGAAGGTGATCAGCTTGGCCTCGTTGAAGTTGTCGGGGAGTTTCCTGGCGAGGAAGGCCAGGAGCAGACTGCTGCACGCCAGCAGGCCGATGTAGCCCAGGACCAGAGAGAAGCCCAACATGGAGGCCGCCGCGCACTCCAGGGTGATCTTCGAGCCCTGGAAGCCCACGTCGTGCCGAGGCTGCGGTGGGCCGAGGGACAGCCAGGCCGCGCAGATGACGACCTGCCGGAAATTCGATCGATCAGGATTATCCGATCGCGAATCGATAGAAACGCCGCCCCTACCTGTACGCCGGTGAACAGGCAGACGCTTCCCCTCTGCTGGCCCGGACCGAACCACTTGATCAGCCGTCCTGAGCCGGGCTGAGACGAGCGGAAGGCGGCCAGGACCACGATGGTCTTCACCAGGAGGCAGGAGATGCAAAGCACGAAGCTGATCCCGAAGGCGGCCTGCTGGAAGCGACAGGTCCAGGCGGACGGACGGCCGATGAACACCAGGGAGCAAAGGAAGCACAGCTTCAGGGACACCAGGAGCAGGAAGCTCAGCTCCGAGTTGTTGGCTCGGACCTCGAGGAGAGAGGAGGTTCAGATCATCGGCGTGTTGACGCCATGAAGGAAACAAAAAACCGTCACCTTGTGGTTTCACACCGGACCACGTTCACCAGTGGTGGCAGAGCCGCTAGCAAGGCGCTAACCTTATTAGTATTAAAGCGTATTAGCGATACAGTATCATGACGGCCAATCATAGGCCTGAACGCACTGATCTCCTTATGGGAGCCCAGATGATCTCCAACACAGCAACCTTCTGGATTCCTGAAGATGGTTTTAAGTGGACACTCTTCGGGTCCACTGGCAACCACCTGCTGCATGTGTAGGGGCTAGCATAGCGTGGCTGCTCTACGAACAGGTAAAGAAATACCAAAGTATTTACCAGCAGTCAGCATAAATACGGGTAAAGCGAGCTGCGATCAGGATGCGCGGCTGAACGGATCAATAAACGAATCAAGAAATTGGAAACGCGGTAAAGGTCATTTTTGGTGCACTCACCACGGGGGTTTGACGGTAGTAGAGGAAGACGGCAAACACCGCCGCTGTCACCACGACTCCGGATACGGCGGCGGTCGTGAGAGTGATTCCCAACGTCTCGTTGAAGGAGAGGAAGTCCACCTGGCGGGGGACGCAGGCGGTCCGGGCGGCGTTGGACCAGAATTCTGCCGGACAGCGCTCGCAAGAAAGGGAGTCCGTTGCGCCGCTGAATTCCCCTTCGGCGCAGGGGATGCAGTCGAAGCAGCAGACCGGCTCTCCTTTCCTGCTGGCCATCCGGGTCCCGGGGGAGCAGCTCAGACTGCAAACCGAAGCCGGAACCTGGAAACAAAAAGAAAAAAAAAAAGCATCCGCAAGTTGGCGACCGCACCGGACGACCGGCCGTTAAATCGAAGACCTCGGTCACCTGGTTGGTCCCCGTGCTCCACCGGATCCCCGACTCGTCGAGTCGCAGGTCGAACCCGTCCACGTGGCCGACCACGACGAGCCTCTGCGTCCCCTCCGGAGTCTTCTGCCAGTTGACCAGGTCGTACTTCACCGGGAAGTCGGCGCCTCGGAAACGAAATCGTTCCCCGTGCGGCGTGGTGACATTCACCCTGTTCAGGTGCCGCAGCAGCTGAAAGCAAAAAAAAAAACCAAAAAAAAAAAAAAATCAGGCGCGTTGACGCCTTCGCGCGACAGACGGCACCGATCCTTCTCACCTCGGCGGGTTGGATCTGCTTTGGAGGCGAGCAGGAGCGTCCGGGGTGACGCTGGACGTCGGGGCAGGAGAGCAGGCTGTGCAGGGCGTGGGCCGCCGCGTAAACGGCAAGATACACGTTATTGGGCTCCCGCAGCTGGGAGGTGTCGGTGAAGACGTGCTCAACGTCTTGGAGGGACTCCGTGCCTTTGCAGGGCGGCAGGGAAGCTCTATCAAGAGATTCTCCTTCACGTAATAGCGAGGAAACGTTCGCCGGATGACGAGAGCGGCCGCCTGCGGCACAACCGAAAACCGTCTCCCACACTTCCCTCAGGAAGACGTCATCGGGACGGCGGCCGGGATTCAAACGTCTCAGATAACTCCCGAATCCGGGGATTTCTGCGCTTCTTACGGCCACGCCGAGAACGCCGCTCGCCACTTTGGAAGCGGCGGGGTCTTGGAGGAGGTCGCGACTGGTGCTCCACGCCTCGCTCGCCAAAAACTGCCTGTCGGTCACCTGCGGTCGGGAAAACGCCGGAGTGAAATTGCGGTTTGTTTAACTGTAACCTGATCCGCGTGGTTTCCCCCCCCGCCGCCTGCTCACATTTCTCCGGGCCAGCTCCAGAAATATCAACTTAGCGTACGAATACCAGCAGACGATCAGAATCACCCTGGCAGTCGAAGCTTGGATCGCGAGCGCCGCGCGTCTGGCGTCGCTCTTTATAGTCTTTTTCCGGACGGTAGCTACGAACTCCAAGCAAATACCCTTTCCCCGAATCTCTTCCTGGAAAACCTGAAACAAACATCTTGATTCATTTCACGCCGCGTGATGAGAATCGGCAGATGACCCGACATTCACCTTGATCACCATTCGACCGTAGTCGTTGTCGATGATGACCGCCCCGATCCAGGTCCACCGGAAGCGTACCGCCAGCCCCGCGATGACCCTGGCCTGATAGACGTCGCTCGGGATCGTTCGGAAGACGTTGGGAAATCTGAGCCTGTCGCTCAGACACGGGCAGCTGGCGAGGAAGCTGATCTGCGGGGAGACGTCTCATTTTTCATTTTATACATCTAGACCGGCACGACATTGAAATACAAGTTTTAAATCCCCTCCCTCCCGTCACCCGACATGTCCCGAGGTGGTAAAACTCACCACGGGTACAGAGAGCGGCTCCAGGATCCTGGACAAGGTGATGGTCGATGTCGAAGAAGAAGGACCGATGAGCAAAGGAACCGGCCTTCCGCCTGGTGGAAGCGTCACAAATACAGGGATTTTGCACCACATCTACAAATAACGAGAGTTTAACATCATCCGTGCTTCTTTTGCCTCCCGGTCGCTCATCAGCCTCGGGCGGCGCTAACGCGCAGCCGTTTGCGTCGCCTCCAACCAGAGACAGCGCACTCTGCAGATCCCAGGGGTACTGCGAGCAGCCGTCCAGCACGTTGTAGCCGAGGCTCAGTCCCGGCAGCAGGGCGCCGCTCCGGTTGATTTCCTCCACCGCAAACAACATAGCATGCATATATTTCAGTGCCACCAGATCCAAACTAAGACCAGAAGAAACGAACGGTGACGCCATCGTGATACATTTCCTGCATTTCGCGAAACATGGGTTTTATGGACGGTACGTTACGAAGGGCTCACCTGGTGCAGGGTCGGTAGCGAGGCCGCCGGGTGAATCCCTGCTCCATGGCTGAGGGAGCCAGGTAGAGATTGAAGAGTCCACCGATGACTAAATCGCCATCCCGGAAGAGGCCTTTGTGCTTCGGCGCGTTCCACCGAGAGCAGACGCTTTCCCGCGCCATTATAGCGGAGAACAGCATCGAGAGGCAACACATAAAAAGCTCGGGGAGCCGAGGCATCGCCGTCGCCGCAGCTCTGGGCGGCTAACAAGAGGAGCGCTTGTTTTCAATCTGTCAGGGGACAAAAAGAAAAAAAAAGAAAAAAAAAACAAGAGGATTTGCAGCCACAGCTGGGACGGCAGTAAATCAGTTTGAATAAAGCAGAATCCGCGTGGTAAAACCTGATAATGAAGAGCAGATGTTTCAGAAATGGAAAAGGTACGGCACACAAAGCATCAACTCACGCACGGTTGTATTCTATCGTTTTAACTTGGATCGAAAAAGAGAAACAAACCGATGAGCTTAAAATGACGAGGTAAGTTACAGGATCTGAACGATAAACGTACGGCCGCTTCACTCAGGTGAGTCGTCTGAGAAATACTTCTAACGGCCGCAGAGCTTCTTATTTGGCGAGGCTGCGAAACTGATGACACAAGCCGAAGGAGCCAAAAATGACTGCTCTCTGGAGTGACGCTGGAAAAAACAATCAAATGAAAACAAGTAAGTTGGGTGGGTGAGTGTGTGTGTGTGTGTGTGTGTGTGTGCAGGTACAGTTCAAGAGATCTTGAAGTTACCACTCTGCAGGATTCGTGCAAGCTGGAGAACGAATATAAATAATGTTAATGCCTTAAAATATCTGTTACATTTAAATTCTGATCCCCGTGCAATAAAAAGATACTCAAACTTTGAAGTTCGGAGTGAACCTTCAGTTTTCACCTCGTCCTTGACACGTTGACCAGCAGCACAGCTCGCGAGGTCAGGTCTTGGTGTCACTTCTTCTCCCCGAACCAGAGCATTTCATGCTCGGAGCGACGGGTGCGCCAATTTTCGAGCTCCATTATGATAATTTCATGAGCAATTACATTCGTGCGCTGCGTGTCGCGGCCTGTCGAGAGGGAGGCGGCTTCTTTATTTAGAAAAGAAAAAAAATGAAATAAAATTACCAAAAAAAAAAAAAAAAAACCAAGGAAACCATTTAGTGTGTTCAAATCAAAGATTTCAGTATTTTATTGCATTGGTAGGAAAAGTGCTCATTGTCCTCAGATGAGCAACAATAAAAAGACAGAAGATGGTGTAACACTGAAATAATAGAAAAACAACCGCTTTTTTCCGCCGCCCTCCCATTGTCAGCCCCCCTCCCCTTGTTAAGTTATACAAAAAAAAAAAAAAAAAAAAAAAAAAACAGAACCAACAAATCCGAAGTCAGTATCAAATCAATTAAAAAAATAAAAGCCTTTCGATTTCAAATCTTATGAATTTTGCAATCGATTCTGCGACGTCTCCAAATCAAAGAGAGCAGCGAGTCCAAGCACAGAAGTCCATGCGGTTTGTCGCACCTGATGCAAGCCTGCGGCCGCTGCCGATTCCAATGCTGCTGCTTTTATTAGTTCTGTGCAAACGTTGGGTGCTGCGACATTTATTGTATAAACCGGTGCATAGTCATGCTGGACATGTTCGACGGGTAACATGCACGAAAGTCAAAACGCGGCTCTCGGCGAGAGCCCGGCTAGGATTTCAAACGACGATGCACACCAACACTCGACGAAAATGAAGAATTCCCGTTAAAAAGAAGAGGGAAAACTTGTACGCGACTGCTGAAAAGTTGAATTTCCATCTATTAAAGATCCACTGTTTGATAATACAACACATTCAAATGATACAAGGATAGACATTCCTTCTCTGTTGAAAGATAAAACAAAACAGCGCTTTTGCATCAGCCACTGGACGCGGTTTTGACAGGACATCACAAGGACGAAGAGAAGATCTTTCTGTACAAATCCATCTAGGAAGCCATTGGGACACTTTGACGGCAGGCTTTACAGGACACAAAGGACAAACTGCCAAACCGGAGAGCCACCGTTCGAGCACTGAGTCCAGGACATGTATGCTTTCAGAGGCGACCCTGAAGTGTACCGATCGCCAGCCCTGAACGGACTGTTTTCGCTTAGAAAAACTCCAGAATACGATTCATTTAGCGGTTCTAATCAAAGCGGGCGATTAATCTTGTCCGATCATCCGGCTCCCCCGGGATTAATAGATATCTTCAATGTCTTTAGGTGACTACAGTCGGAGCAGAAAATAGACCTCGGGCTCTGATGCAAAGTAGGGTTGCGTAGGCGATAGAGAGTCGTCCATATAGAACGGATCTCCGTGATAATCCCCATTTCCGTACTGCAATGATCTACACGCTCCCTCCGGCAGTCCCCTGTCCTCCAGTTGGCCCAGATAGCCCGCGATGTAAGAGCCGGTCGAGTGTCTGTTAGCCGGTGGATTTTGTGAAGCCGGTTTGTTCCGCAAAACCACCCCGCCAATACCGGTTGTGTTATTGACCAAAACGCCAGCCCGAGGCTTTAGAGCTTCCTGCTGTCTCTCCCGGGCCCGGCTGTTGATGTGACGCACTCGGCTTTGGCTCCGAGAGGACAGGCGACGCGTCAGGGGCGGCGGGGAACCGTCCATATCTGCGGGCGTTGAGGGATCGCCGTTCGTTTCCGGCGGGAACGGCGGCCGGGACTCCCGAGGCGGCCGAGGAGAGCCGGCGCCGTCAACTTCATGCTCATCTCCGTCCAGACTGACCAGTTTGCGTAACTGCTCCGTGAGAGGATCACAAGGCTGAGGTTGGAAGGTTACAATCCCGGCAGCTCCCATCTTCTTCTGTTTCCTCATGTGGGGGGTGATGAAGCTGCGGCTGATGATGTTGTATTTGCTCTGGAAGTTGCATGATATGTCTTCGGAGGTCAGATCTCCCAAAGACTTGGACTTACATGGGGCGGTGACTGCGGAGTCCGTGTTTCTGGACTGGACACACGAGGAAACGGGCCCTAAGTTTGAGTGCAGTGGAACTTTATCCTCAAGCGGCGACTGATTCCTATTTTGAGCTACCTTCTGACTCCCCGACAGCTTCTGCGCCTGTGGTGGAGTTTGACTTCGACAGTACGGCTGGGTGTTTCGAGGAGCTTTAGCCCCCGACGGCCCAATGATGCCGTTGTAGTCGAAGTGGCTGTGCATCGCTTCCGATTCAGAAATAGGGGAAGGCAGGTGTCTGCCTGTGTTGGTGGACGCCGAGGATTGTCCTGGGAGACTTTCAGATGAGACGCCGTTCTGGAAACCCCATTGCTGCTGTTCCCTTCCCATCGTTTTATATCTTTGCTCATCTCCATAAGACCCGCTGAGGGTCTGGCTACCACTGTAGCCTCCCTGCTTTGTGCTGAAGTCCCTGTTATTGTTAAAAGACAAAGGATTGCTTGGTGGGCTGGTGTAGTCGCTCTGATTCGGCAGCCTTGTGTTGGAGGGTTTACAGTCGACTTCTCTAGGTGAGGGCGAAGAACGGAAAGCGGACGGAGGCTGATGTTGATTCGAGAGCTGGTAGGAGTGTCGGCTCTGCCAAGCGGAGCAGTGAGAATATGGTGCGGTGGATACCGGTGATGAATACTGTGGTTTGAGATTCCTATATGAGACAGGAGTCTTTTGTTGGGAGTGCTTCGGAGTGGACTCGTTATTTTGATAGATAGCGTGCCTTTTAGCCGAACATTTTGGCTCGTTCCACGAGTTGCCGGGCCTCTGCAAGTTCCTCGTCATCTCCTGATGATCCCCGTCGACATTAATTTCCACCTCCGCCGAAGCGTTTTCCGCAGCGTCATGAAAATACTTGTATGAGCAATTTCTAACAGGGGAGTACATGTACCTTTGAAAAGAACCCTGCAGTTCCTCCAGACTTGGCTCTGGCGGGTCATACACCTCCTCATATACACTCTCCTCTACATCATCATGTTTCCTTTCCTTTCTGTGCGGATCATCCCAGACCAAATCGCGCTGCCCTCCCTGAATCGCCTTCCCCGGGGAAGATCCCAACCTCTGTGAAGGGGCTCCGTCCGAGGCGTCGAGCCGAACATTGACCGCCTGCTTCTTTAAGTTGTACACCGACACAGGCGACAGGATCTCCTCATCCAGAATGGTGTAGACCTCCTCGAGGTCTGTGGTTTCAGGGCCGGAGAGCAGGGCAGGGGCGGGTGGGTCCGGCTGGAAAATTTTGCTCGGAGAGCAGACGCCGTGGTTGGCATGGTGACTTGTTTTTTGAGCTTCCCTTCGGGGAGTCACCAGTTCTTTCGCGTTTGGGGACCTGAAAGGAGACTTCGAATCTTGCAGCGCTTTCGGGGTGGTACACCTGAGATTTAAGTTTTGAAGATCATACGATGCCGTGACGTCGCTTCGGTCGCCGGGGCTTTCAAACTGACCAATCAGGGCAGAGACAGACCCGCAGGTGTCTTGTTCGGTGCCCAGCGACACAGCATCGATGAGCCTGGAGATGGTGCTGTCGTGCAACGAGTCCGGACTTTTCAAATCCCGGTCCGCGCAACGGGCGGCAAGAGGGGCGAGGGAGGAAGGGGCGGAAGAGGAGGACGACGAGACCGACGGTGCAACTGTGAACGTCGTGCTGTTCGACAAGGTTTCTGTTTTATCGGGTGTCATCTGGGTCTTTGTGCAGGATGTGATGAAACCGCGCTGTTCCCTCCTCGTAGCCGTGACGTTTGATTTCTTAACTCTGGCGTCCCCTGACTGGTAATTGACATAGTCGTCTTCGATTTTCGCACCTCCTCCGCCAATAACCAGATACGAGGCTTCCGATTGGTCGCGATCTTTCTTACTGTCGCTGTATGTCTTGGGAGGGGAACGGAGGCTTTGCTCGGCCGAGCCTGATGATTGGATGAGTTGGTCCACGGAAGAAGCCCTGGGCCTGCTGAAGGGCGAGGTTCCTGTGGACACAAAGAAAATGGTGGTACAGATGAATAAAAAATAAGCGTTTGTGACAAACAGCAAGGCTCCAACAACGACACAACGGCGAGTAGCAGTCCAGCCAATTCAACAACATAGCGATACACAGACAAATGGGTCACCAAGTACAACTGAGAAGCCGGAAAATGAAGCTGAGGAGGTTAAAAAAAAAAAAAAAGAAAGAAAAGAAAAAAAAATCCAGTTGACAAAAATCTGACCGGGGAGGAAATGACCGCATGGGACTGATTTGATAAAATGACGTCAAATGAAACACCAATAGATCTTTTCAGACCACTTTCAAACAGAGGATGGGTAGAATACTGGCATGTCTTGGAATGATGCAACCTTCAGGCAACGGGTGTTTTTAGATTACCTGCTGGAATATCCTAGTCAGTTCTCTACTATAAAGAAGCACAACAAATGAAGATGAGACAGAAGAGGCATGTTAAAGTATCTCAGAGCAGGTTTTAGTCGGTCAGTTAGCATGGAAGTGCGGCAGAGCAAGTCAGCACAAAATTAAGATTACAGCTAAATCAGCAGTGAGAAGCTACTCCGAGCTAAAACGCCGCTTCAAGATTATCATCCGGACGGATGTTAAGTACTTTTTCCAAACGTAAGCGTGATTAACACCACAGATTAGTTGTTTTAGTTGCTCAATCAAGGCTATTACAAACTTCACGCCAAATAAAGTGGACCGATACCCACCGATGACAGCATCTGCGCCCATCTCATGCTGCTCCTTGTCCTTGGAGCAGAGCGATAGCTGTCCTTGCAGGAGCCTGTCTAAAGGCATGGACATCGGTCGGTGGACGAGAGAGGCTTGAGGCGGACGCCGCCTTTCCGCCGCGTCCTCCTTCCCCGACGCGCCCTCTCCGACCGCTCCCGGGCAAGCGCCGTTCTTCTGGTCCGACACGGAAGCCGCCGACTCGGATAACGGCATCTTGGTCTTCTTGCGGCCCTTTGCCGGAGCGCTGGCGGTGCGCCGCAGGAGGTGATCGCTGATGGAGCGTTTCCGGAGGCCGGCGCAGTTGGTGTCCGCCGAGGTTTTGGAAGAACGGTTGAAAAAGCCACGGATGCCTCGCAGCTGATGCCCCTTTGGTGTAAGGAGGAGCAGAACAGCAGGAACATTAGAATGCGCGCACACACACACACACACACACCCATATATATACTGCTCAAAAAAATAAAGGGAACACTTGAACAACACAATGTAACTCCAAGTCAATCGCACTTGTGTGAAATCATAGTGTCCACTCAGGAAGCAACACAGATTCATTTGGACTTGTTTTAAGGACATTACATCAAAGTTGGATCAGCCTGGAGTTTGTTTTTACACTTTAATTTTGAGTGTGATTCCTAATCCAGACCTCCATGGATTGATACATTTGATTTCCATTGATCATTTTTGTGTGATTTTGTTGTCAATACATTCAACTGTGTAAAGAGCAAAGTATTTCAGAAGAATATTTCATTCATTTAGATCTAGGATGTGTTTTTTAAGTGTTCCCTTTATTTTTTTGAGCAGTGTGTATATATATATATATATATATATATATATACACACACACAAACACACACATATATAAATACACACAAATACACACACACACACATATATACACATATGTACAAACACACCCACAAGTACATATATATGCACTCAAATACACATAGATACATATACACACACACACACACATATATACACAAATACACACACGAATAAACACGTGCACGCATCTACATGCACACATGCATACACACACACACACACATATATATATATGTATATATATATATATATATACACACACACAAACACGCACGCGCGCACATACACACACATATATATATACACAAATACACATACAAAAATCTGCAGACACACACATGTATCCATATACACATGCATGTATCTATGAGCACACATACACGCACATACGTATGTTTAACCCCCCCCCCACACACACACATATATATATATATATATACACACATATGATCACACAAATACACACATATATACACTACTGCACACACACAGGCAAACACACACACAAACATATATATATACATATATATATATATATATACACACAAATACACATGCACAAATGTACAGATACACACATGTATATACATGCACACATGTATACCCAAGCGTACATATGTATACCCACACACACACGTGTGTATGCCCACACACATGCATACACACGCACACACGTATATACTTGTATACACAGATACATATATACACACACATACTGTAGGTATACACATATATATATATACATGCACACACACCTATACATATAGGGTTAAAAGAAAGTTAAGTGCTGCAAGTGCATGCATGTACAATGTCTGCCGACAGATGGCTCCCTAAACCAAACCAAGAGTGTTTCAAGCGCAGTGACTGATGTGCACATGCTGATCTTGCAAGGGACTTGATCTGCTGTGACAGCGAGACAACAAACAAACGGCAGCGAGAGAGAAGAACCTCAGAAGCATCAGAAAGACGGGGGTTTGATGTCGCACACAAAATTAAAAAAAAAAAAAAAAAAAAAACACCGTCGGATGCGGCCGCACGCAAACTGCATTTTTGCATTCATGCAATCGTGTCTCATGCAGCATCGCTCTCGGCATCAGGATACCTTGTTAGATCCTAGAAAGTGCATTATGGTAAAGCTGGGGTTCAGGACTAGAGGACTCCACTGGAAAAGGGGAAAAAGGCTCAACTGACTTGCGTCGAGAGGAACGAGCTCGTATTCACTTTCAAAATACACCCTCCGTCGATGCGACCCGGAGGAAAAGCACTCACCTTCCCGTAAACGTCGTGCACCGACACGTGCACAAAGATGGACGCCTCGGTCAGACCATCGAGGTAAACGTGTCTGTAACCTGTCGTCGGGGAGGAGAAAGCGGGCGGCGGAGTGAGTCCAAGCGATAACAGACGGAGAGCTGATGATAAGCTGCCATTCAACACTGGAGACGTTTTAACCGCCGCCCTCCATCGGGGTTTCAGGGTCAGGTTTTTAAAACGCACATCAAACTATTCATAGCTAACTTGATTCAAAATAACATGCCCTGCAGCCTGCAATGTTAAAGCAATCGGGGCAATCGTGTGTGTGTGTGTGTGAGCAAATCTGTCTAGTCGTGAGACCAACTATTTCATCTGCACACCTTCCAATTTCCTTTTCAGGTAGCACTAAAAAAAAAAAATAAGAATAAAGCCTTTATTTATCCCGAAGGAAATTGTTGTGCCAGAGTTACGAGAAAAACATGATAATAAATAATAGTGGAAAATTGTATAAACATTACAAAAAAAAAAAAATTAAAAAAATAAAAGGGGGGGAATAAAAAATGCAAATAAACTATAAAGTGTCTGAAGTACCAAGTGAGCGATAAGGAGTGCACAAGAGTATGAAAAAGTATTGCACATGAAGCGGTTATGAAATTAAATGTTGCACAGATTAACATATATACAGATAAATTATAACAATTCACAGTAAGTGGGTGAGATTTTTTTTATTTTATTTTATTTTAATTTATTTATTTTATGATTTATGATTTTTGAGATTCCCTGCGGCTGAAGGGAGAGGAATTAAATTGTGAATTAACTGTGTACAAACCAGGCATGAGGCTGTTGAAGGCGACGGTCCGCTGGCCAATGAAGTCCCGTCCAATGGGATCGTGATCCCAGACGAGGAAACGCACCAGCGCCACCTCGGCCATGTGGAGCGTGAAGGACAAAGTTTCCTCCCAGACTGGATTGAAACCTACGGCGCGAATAGACGTTCACTTCCATCATCCGTCTCACAGAAACATTAAATTAAAGAAAATTTAAAAAAAAATCATTGACAGCCATGTGTTTTCAAACGCTTCGCTGCTCAGCCGTTATCTCCATTATCTCCGGGCGCCCCGTGACCTTTCCCCAGGGAGGCTTTTCAAAACCTCGCTGACCCCGGCGACCCCCTCTTTCGGCTGCCTCCGCGCCTGAATTTTGTTTACGTGACCCTCAATCCCCAAGCAATGCGCCAGAAACAAACACTGTGACGGGCGACACAGTTTAATATCTTTTTTGTTTTTTTATACTGGTGGTAATCATAGCTGAGAGCTATCGGATTATGCTACCTTCTTTGGTGATATATCGCACGTAGTGGCACGGAAATGGTAATTTAAACAGACATCTGAGAAAATTAAACAGGTTCCCAGGGGACGCGGTTTGATCCGCAGCAGCGATCCAGCCAGGCGTCCAACGTGATTTCTTTGATGAATTTTAAAGCTGTTATTGCATCAAGGCAGCTAAAGGCATTAGCGCTACTGTTATTATTAGTACGAGATCATTCTGTCTTTCTGTCGTCGTCCTCCGCTCTCTCTTTGTATCCCAAATATTCGAGGCAGAAGGCCGCACACATTTAGCGTGTAACATTATTTCCCCATTAGCTTCGTACCCTTTCCCTCAATACAAAGTTACTGTAACTTTATAAAGTATCATCCCTGTGAACAACAGGGAAACAAAAGCAAACAACAAAACAAACACATCCTGCAGGTAAATGCATAGTTTCGATGATGTATGCGTCTAACCGTTGTCGTCGACGACGCGCGTCTGTTCCTTGCAGCAGTCGACGGGCAGACCGATGACCTCCACCTCCACAAATGGATCGATAATCTGATGGAGCGGGAGAGGCGATAAAATAAGGCGGTAATGTAATTTTTGTCCAATTCAATATGTAAGATGCAGACACTTGTTTTCAAGGAGGGTGGAAGGAGTTGGTTTGCTCTTGGAGCAGAGCACACGCAGGGGCTTTATTTTAAATCCATTTTATTTATCCCTAAGAAATGATACGAATAATCTGATAACTCTTGTTGTTGCAATGCATCACTTCAGGCTATTAACCAATAAACTGATATTGGTATTTCATTTGTAACCTGCAAACATAAGCTTGATTAACATCGAAGGGAAACTGGGAATTATGAGATAAATTCTCTGTGCACTGTGTAGCAACCTTGCATGTACCGCTTTAAAATTATCTAAACTACTGGGAAAAATAGCAATAGACAGAATGTAAACATTTATTATCGATCCGAACGCACAATCTGTTTTGTGCCGTTTGATAACATCAAATTGCATCAAAATACACTGCTCAAAAAAATAAAGGGAACACAAAAATAACACATCCTCGATATTAATGAATGAAATATTCTCATGAAATAATTCATGTTCTTTACATTGTCGACAAAAGTCATCCATGGAAATCAAATGTATGAACCCATGGAGGTCTGGATTTTCACAACGATGCTCATTTATTGATATCGTCGTTCTCGCGCTGCTGTGACAAAAGAATCCCCCCTATGGGGATCAACAATCTTACCGCGACCCGTCTGACTTATTATGGAACGAAAGCTGTTTCCGGACTGCACGAAAGGCAATAAATACTTCGAATGTTGAATGGCGTGCGTCCCTAACCTCGCCGCGGTCCCCCAGCATGGAGTCGGGCGGTTTGGGCAACTGCTGCCCGCTGATGATCTTGAGAAGCAGTTGTTTCTTGGGGTAGGCTGGAAGCGGGTCGTCACTGAAGGGGTTGAAGGAGCCTGCAGGGGAGTGAAGGTTTGGACACCTCGCGGTCACGATACATCCGGCCGATAGCGTTTGCATGGAACAGGGGTGCCCAAGTACGCCGATCGCGAAGGTACCGCGGTTAGATCTACATGCGGTTAGATTGCATGGGTTTAAAAAGTAAGACAGAAGCCTTGTGAAATTTGTCATTTCATTGCCGTGCAGGGCAGCCAGGCTGACCTCTGACCTTTTCCGACACATGGGTCACCACGCATACAACGGAGCTTCGTGCCGCAAAATTCTAGCAAGCTAGCGACTCACCTCGTATCCTCCTAATTTATTTCTTTTAAACTTAAGGGTATTAAAATGAGTGGAGGAGCTGGACAAAGTAAGAAGCTAAAAACCTACCACTTTCATGAGGAGGACTGTTATTTTACTGTGTCATTTTCAAAGTGCGTTTGCTTCATCTGCAGGTCTACCATGGCTCTACCCAAGAAGGGAACAGCGGAGCGGCATTTTCGGACTGTTCATGAAAACTACAACACCGCTTAGAGGGGAAAGGTTGAAGGAACTAAAAGCCCAGTTGTCCAGACAGCATTTTTCTCCAAACTGACCTCAAAAGTGAAGACAGCAAACAAATAGTGTACATATAAAGGATTCTCAATGTTCCTCTTCTCCTTTGGGCTTTTCCCTTCAGGGGATCTCCACAGCGAATCAACCTCTTCCATCTAACGCTTTTCCCTGTATCCTCCTCTCTCACACCAACTATCTTCTCACCACATCCATAAATCTTGTCTTTGGTCTTCCTCTAGACCTCCAATTCCAGCATCCGTCTACCATATATGCACTGTCCTTCCTCTGCACATGACCCAACCATTTCAGTCTCTGACCTTCTCTTCGAAACATCTAACATGTGCCGTCCTTCAGATGGACTCCTTCCAGATCCTATCTGTCCTCAAAGAGAACCTCAACATCTTCATCTCTGCGACCTCCAGCTCTGCCTCCTGTCTTTTGGTCGCTGTCAGTGTTTGTAGAGCGAACAGCATCATCTCCCCACTGTCTCCTCCACCTTCCCCTTCCTTCTGGCTGATAGTCTTCTACCTCTTTGTACTCCCAACACTTTTCTCCACCCATTCCATCCTGCTTGAACCAGTCTCTCCAGCGCTCTGGACTGTTCACCCAAAGTACTTGAAATCCTCCAACTTCTTGATCTCCACTCCCTGTAGCCTCAACGTTCCTCACCGGGTTCCTCTCATTCACACGCATATATTCCGTCTCATCGCGACTAACCTTAGCATACCTCCACCTCGCAAGATGTTCCTCCACGTGTTCCCTGCTCTCACTGTAGATCACAATGTCATCTGCAAACATCATGATCCATGGAGCTTCCTGTCTAACCACATCTGCCAGCCTGTCCATCACCACTGCAAACAAGAAGAGGCTTGATCCCCGAGTCCCACCTCCGCCTTGAACTTCTGCTATACCTAAAGGATTCTCAATTTATCTCGCATTTTTATAGAGGGTATATCATTTTGACTTTTTTTTAGAAGTATCACCCTGAACTCTCTTCGGACACGGAGTTTGCGAGCGCGGGTCCTCGTCCGTCGACGCCGTACCTTTGCACATGGGCGGGGGTTTGAGCACGTAGCCGCTGCAGCCGTTCACCATGAACTTGGCCCGGTTGAGCTGCATCATCCTGCCCTCCGTCTGGTAGTTAAGGGCCACTGAGAGACAAATGGACTTTCTTTAGCGACTCCATCCATCTATTAATCCCCATTCAGATCATTTGAGCTGTGAAGATTCATCTCACACTGAGATGATCCCTGAGATTCTTTGGGTGTTTGGATGGATATGCACAATTCGGACTTCTGTTGAACTGTATTATTACTTTTGCTTATCTGTTTTGTTTTGTTTGATGAGCTGACAAACAACTGCAACCCCTACCGAAGTTATGTTTTTTCCAGGCCTAAAAATAAGCGTTTATCACAAATCAGGACATAAAATATGAACAACAATAATAATAATAATTTATCCTTTATTAATTCTTTCTCTGCAATGAACCAATCATGGATGAACCATGAGCAGTAGGCTGCCGTCCACCAGCATTTAGGGCTTCAGTGTCTTGCAGGACAGGGGTGGCCAATTATTTGGGCTGTCGGTCCACATTTCTTATTTCATTTTTATGCCCAGGCTAGGTATCATGTCAATTTAATAAAACGAAAATTGCAATTTAAATATTTCAATTATTGCCATTTTAATTCAACTTTAAAATCATGAATGATCATATCAATGTACCAACATTATTTTGTATGGAATCATCCATACAAAATTAAACAGAAGGAAAAAATAAAGAGTTTCTAATTCCAATACTGATCGAAAATACTTCTTAAACTATTCAAAGAAAATAGGTTTGTGGGATGAATGTGGTCCTACACTACGCCGCCTCCAATGTCTTGAATCTGTTAACAACGTAAATTAAATTTGAGTCACGGTGGAAAAATAAGGGGTGTAAGTGTCAAGTTTTTCAGAAAAAAACAGCCATGTTGACTAAGGAGTTGATTTAGGCAAAAAAAAAAAAAAATGAAGCTAATATTTTAAGATGACAAAATGTATTTAGTGATTATCTCATCACTTTGGTAATATTTAGATGGCAGAAGTTGGAAGACTCTGAACACCCATATGAAGAGCTTCTCACAAACAGACGTTAGAAAACTAATTAGTTCAGTCTTTCACAGGAATGCTAAATCCTATTTCACATTTTTCAGTTTAATGAGAATTTCAGTTTGTAAAGAAAAATGCAGAATGTGCAGCCAAATATTCACATTCCCTGACTCTCTATTCAGTAATTAAAACAAAAAAAGAGATACATTTTTAATGTTTTGAATAAGAATACAATGTGCAGAAACTATTGAGCTTCACTCACAGTGCTATTCTTTAGAACACATTCATCATATCCATCCCATTCTGTATGTGGACACACACACACACACACACATATATATATATATATATATATATATGTGTGTGTATATATATATATATATAGAGAGAGAGAGAGAGAGACACACACACACATATATACACACATATATATATTCACACACATGTATAAACATATATATATATACACAAACACACACACACGTATATAAATACATTCATATAAATACACACACACACACATATATATATATGTTTACACACACACCCACATACGTATGTTCACACAGACACTAACATATATATATACACACACACACACACACACACACACACGTATATAACAAATGCGTCCGCGCACACACACATATATGCATACGCACACACACGTATACATACACATGCACACATATACATACACATGCACACATATACATACATGCATGTGCCAGACACAGACACACACGTATTCATACACACGCTTACATGCATGCGCGCGCGCACACACACACACACATATATATATTCACACACATGTATAAACATATATGTATGTATATATACACACACACAAACGCATATACATGCATACGCACACACACGTATACATATACATGCACACATATACATGCGTGCATGTGCCAGACACACACACGTACCCCTTTGTTCTATGCTGCCTGTTGTGAAAATGTACTCGGCTGCTACAAGAAGACTTTTCCCCTCCGGGATTAATAAAGTCTATTTCTCTATCGATCAATACAGTGATTTATCGTGGCGGTCAGAGTGACGGACAGCTGCCTCACCCAATTGGCAGCCCACGTTCCAGTACAGCTGGGGGTTGAAGTTGGACGAGTCGATGCGATAGGCCGAGGGATAGATGCGCGAGAGCTGCCTCTGGTTGAAGGCCAGGAACTGTTCGGTCCTGTGATGGACCAGAGACTGAGCTCTGGTCTCGCTGAACGACAACACGTCGCCCGGCGTACCTGGAGGAGGAGGAGGAGGCCAAGGGGGCGTAAGGGGGACGCAGGTGAGGCGGGAAGTCAAGCCTCGACATCCGAGGCGGCGCCGCCGATTATTTCTCACCGTCATTCAGGCATTCCTGCGAGGCCACGGAGTTGGTGAAGACCACCAGGTTGGAGAGATCTCTGCTCAGCTTCATCGTCTTCCGCTTCCTGCCGCCCCTGCAAGCGGACGCAAAACAACGCCGGGTCAAATTGCAACTCAGGAGGTCGGAAAGACAGGCGTGGATCCGTGTCGGGAGAAGATTTTTTAATTTTACGGCGATTACAGATGAGCTACTTTACCTGTACTTGAATTCGATAGATTTATTCTGTGTTTTGGGCTTTTTTAATGCCAGCGCACGAATCACTTCGATTGCTTCTACAGATGGAAAAGACCTTTTCTTCAAGACCGAAGGGCTGAAAACCTCGGGAGATGTAAATCTCAGGAGGCTGTCGCTCTCCCTCGAGTTTATAAAAGGAAGGCTGAGCGGTGAGGAGCGACGCTCGGGGTGAATTTCCATAAATTTCTTCCTTTCTTTTATAAAGGTCTCAGACTTCTATAAACATCCAAACGGTTTTTGGTTTGTTGTTTTTTTTTTTTTTTTTAGACGAAGCGGCATAAAACTGCCTGAACTCGACATCGGTTTTATGAACAGGGCGTTATCGCCTGCTACTGATCCCGCATAAACGTTACGGACGATTGACTAACTGTTTATTTTATCCTTAATCTCAGCTCATTCATATCCCTGCTTATTTTTGTTTATTTTTTCCATTGTTATTGTTTTGGTTGCCTTGTTTAATTATTTTCCCTCCCACATTCTGTTGTCCATTCCTATCCTTGATGATGATGTCCTTCGCTATCTTCTAATTGTCTCTATTTATATTTATTGACCCTATAACTGTTATGCTGCTGTGGGAATAGAATTCCTCCTATGGGGATCAATAAAGTTTATTTTATTGTCTCAACGCAACAAATGGTGCAGGTTTCAGCCTCCTAGCATGAAGGTCCACAGTTGGATTCCAGTGCAAAAACATGCATGAGGTTCACTGGCGCCCCTGAATTGTCCAAATGTTTGCAGGAGTGTCTCTCCATGCATCTCCGTGCGTGAACATCCGCCACCGTCAGCGATATCGAGAACAAATGAACGTTCGCGATGGCCGTTCCAGATCTTGCACTTTTGTCTGTTCAGGCTGAGCTGTAGTCATTTTGATGACTTCTCTGCATCCGGGGGCCATTTTCTGCTTCACGACACTGAAGCGAGAGCCAATGAAAGCATTTTTTTCTGCGCCTTTCCGGGCTGAGCTTCTCTCAAGCCGTAAATGTCATACATGGAACCATAAAACGGCACGGCACGTCCTCCTTATCTCTATGAGATGCTATAAAACCGGCCTTGAACCACCAGAGCTGCATGAGAGGAACATCTGTGAAGACACAATCGCATTCTTTGACCTTCTGTACGAAAAGCTGCTTTTTTTTTGGGGCGTCTCGCATCCAAACGAAAGCGAACGAGTCGATCTTTCGAAGTCGCGGCCCCTCCTGTCAGAAAGTGTGTGTGTTTTCTGGTAACGTCACCGGTTGAACTGTCCTCCGGGCTCCTTCGCAGACCTCTCCTGGTCCTCGTCCTCCTTTTCCACGCTCTGACACGACAGCCTGGATTTGGACTGCCTCTGGATAATAAACAGACACAGAATGAATGCACGGGCAGACGCAGCGGGAACAGGTTTCCTGCACGTATTAAAGATGACCGTTGCTATTTAATGAGTTTCAGCAAACCTGAAGAAAACAAATGTGTTTTTTTTTTCATTCCCGGTGCATTTTTCCATGAAAAAAAAACCATGAGTTACATCTTTCGTTCTGCAGCGCCGTTATTGCTACACGGGCTAAAGGTGATGCTGGTGAATCTGCGTCGTTGCTTTTAGGTTTAAAAGTCTGAATTTAAAAATTGGAGCTTAGCACACAAATAAGGGAAACCAAGTCAGCAGCTGGTGAGATGCACTGATGGAGAAAATCTGGAATCTCCAGGTTCCACATGCGGAGTCTGGAGATATTAAACATCAGTCTGCAAACTCACTCGGACGGGTGAGAACAGGAGCGGCCGGACAAATCATACCACGTATCTATTCCTGCGTTTTAGTTCAAACATCTTAAAATAATCCCGACATCGGGCGCCGATCTTCTCATCGCAAGCGGAATCCTCCTCGGCGCGCTGAGCAAAGATCATACATGGAGCCGCCCACGCAGACGCACAGGTTCTGGGAGAATCGACGAACGCGGATAATTCAGGAATGTGGAGTGCTGTCAACCCGGTCACATTGTGTGTGTGTGTGTTGCTTATGTAATTATTCCAAGTGTGTATTTGAAAACGTGCGCGTTTCAGCGAGAGAGGCAACATCTCTATGAGCCAAAGTGCAGTTTCGAGGAGGATGGTGGGGCGGTAATTACAGGGCTTCTGCTGCTTGGCAGTAGAATACATGCATCTCCCAATGCACGCATGTACGGCACATGTGTACACACACACACACACACACACACACACACACACACACACAGACACGCGTGTGGGAGGATGCACAGTATGCAGAGCGAGCGGCGGTAAGGAGGGGAAACACGGGGAAATCGAGGGCGGAGACGAGAACGTCGATAACAAAGCAGGAACATTTTGCTCACAATGGTTGCATTCAGGTTTTCTATTTCAAGGTTGAGAGCTAATTTGTGCAAAACCTCCCTGCCGGGGGGGCCGACCTGCGCCCGGGGGCCGTCCTGCGCCCGGGGGCCGTCCTGCGCCCGGGGGCCGACCTGCGCCCGGGGGCCGACCTGCGCCCGGGGGCCGACCTGCGCCCGGGGGCCGTCCTGCGCCCGGGGGCCGACCTGCGCCCGACAGTTTCGGAAAAAAGATTGTACCTGAAAAAGTTCAGGTTCACGTTCCCGTCTTTTCCGGTGCAGGGGAGCTACTTTCCGCCCATTTAACAACAGTAAAGATTGAAAAATTTAATTAAAAATGCATTAACGTGGCATATAACTTTTTTTTTGCTTTCATGCTACGTAACTTTTTTTTTTTTTTTTTTTTTTTTTTTTTTTAAATCAATGAACAACTGCAGAGAAAATGAAATTTCTGCATGCAACAAAACATTTTGAACTCAAAAAAAAAAAAAAAAATGACGTTGGATTGAAGGTTATTTTAAAACAAAATATCTATTTGAGTCCTTCATGTATTTATGAAAAAAAATCCGGCTTAAATGATCCACCGGCAGCAAACCTTATTAAGAGCGGCAAAAATATTTTAAACACATTTTATTTAGATGTTACAAGACAGTCATAATCTTCAAATTTAAAACAACTATTTAAAAATAAACTCAAATAAAATACCTTTGAATTTCAATTTAAATTCTTTTTTTTTTCAATTTTTTAATTGCATTTTAATTCCTCTTCCTTCAGCCGAAGGGCATATTCAAATCTTTGTACTTTTTAAGACCTTAAAACACTTCATAGCCTTGACTTTGACACTTTATGGTTTTATTTGTATTTCTTATTCTCCCTCCTTCCTACTATTATTCATTATTGTTATGTTTTACTTGAAACTCTGGCACAACAATTTCCTTCGGGATAAATAAAGTTGTTCTTATTCTTAAATACGCGTTCATTATTTTCAAAAGCCACAAAAAAAAAGCATAACCCAGAAGCATTTATGAGCTCTTAAAAACTTGATGTGATGGTGACTGGGGTTCGCGCACGTGTCATCTCACATCAGAAACACCTGGTAGAACCAGAAACAGACAGTAAGAACCTCCAGTTTGAAATAATCCTGCTTGTTTGACGTATCAATGTAACCCAGATGGGATTTGGGCGACGCCAGGATTGTCAGTTCTGGTACGAGTCGAGCGACGAGCGTCCCGAGGAGGCTGACGGCCGGCAGCGGCCGAGAGGAGAAGCACCTTCTTCCATGCTTTCCATCAAGGTTTACCGCCTCTTCCTCTGGAGATACCGATGTTCCATGATGGAGATGCACCTCCGATTCCAAGGGATCACGACACTGTCACCCCTCTTTTTTTGTCTTCGTCAATCAGGCTTTTGAGGAATCATTCTTCTTCTTCTTCAGGTGTCGCGACAGTGTCCACTTTCTCCATCTAACCCTATTCTCTGGATCCTACTCTCTCACACCAACTACCTTCATATCTTCTCTCACTACGTCCATAGATCTTCTCTTTGGTCTTCCTCCAGACCTCCTGCCTGGCAGCTCCAATTCCAGCATCCGTCTACCGATAAATTCTCCATCCCTCCTCTGTACATGACCCAACCATCTCAGTCTGGCTTCTCTGACCTTCTCTCCAAAACATCTAACTTGTGCTGTTCCTCTGACAGACTCATTCCTGATCCTCTCCAACCTCCAATTCCAGCATCCATCTACCGATACATTGACTCTCCCTCCTCTGACCTCTCTGACCTTCTCTCCAGAACATCCGATGGACTCATTCCTGATCCTATCCATCCTGGTCACTCCCAAAAAGAACCTCAACATCTTCATCTCCTGTCTTTTGGTCATTGTTGGTGTTTGTAGAGCATCTCACCTCCGTCTCCTCCACCTTTCCTTTCCTTCTGGCTGATAGTCTTCCATCTCTTCATACCTCTGACACTTTTCTCCACCCTGCTTGAGCTGGTCTCTTCACTTCCTTTCCCACACTCTCCTACGCTCTGAACTGTTGACCCTAAGTACCACACACACACACACACACACACTCTCAAAAGAGCAGTCGCCTTCGATCGGTCTCACCTTCTGTTTGAGCGTTGTGATGAAGGATCTGCTCTGGGATTTCTTCAGAACCCCCTTGGAGTTCTGGATGAGAGAAGAGCGGATTCAGAAATGAGTGTGTGTGTGTGTTGGCTATCGCTCGAGTGTGTGAATCTAATAACTACATTGCTGCCCAATGAGTCATTTAATGCCTGCAGCTCAATCGGCGGCGGGGCTGCGGCAGACGGCAAACCAGGGTGGGGAAGGAAGAGGAACGTAGAAACTGGAGATGGAATTAAAGGGTGAGAGACTTGATGGGAGTCCCTTGAATTGGAGAAACCAAATCTTCTAAAAATAGTTTTGTTTTTTTTTTTTTGGGAGGGAAAAGCAGGGAGATTAAATATTAACTGACGCTGCAGAAATTTCAGCTTTTTATCGTTTCCAGTCGCCTCGCGTTGGAGACGAGATGCGGCTCGTGCAGGTTTTCTGCAGATTCTCCGTTCGGCTGGATTTCATGGTCGTCTCCGTCGGGTTCAGGTCTGAGAGCGTACCTGTCGCAGGTTCTTCTGGAGGCCCTGGTGGGTGGCCCTCAGCAGGGCTCGGATGCTGAAGCTGTCCGTGTCCTCCTTGTCTCCGATCCGAGATTCCTTCAGGAGGGAGTCCAGTTTCTTCCTGATGTGAAACTCCACCTGGTGATGACCGTTCCCCTGCGTGAAGGACGGGAAGATGGTTCGACTCAACGGGAATAAACGGCAGAAGGTCCAACGGGCCGGACGTCCAGCGCAGGAATGAATGAATAAATGAACAGAAGACAATGATCCCGCCATCTCCCTTTTGGATCGACGTGCGTTTTTAACCGTTTGCGGAGTCGCAGCACAGAAGCTCAGCGGTAAAACTAGCGAACGCGCAAATCTTGCCAAAGAAACCGTTCAAGTCGGGGGGGGGGGAGCAGAATGTGGAGATCTGCAGGTTTTGGCAACCATGATATTTATCCTCGAACTGCTTAATGACTAAAAGGAATTAGAAACTGTGAATTTCCGATGTTATTTTGCAGTAAATATTTGACTTGAGAACCACCAGATAAGTCCAGACTCACTAAATCAGGGTTATTTGATGTTTATAGGCAACGGCGAAGACGAGCTCGCCGCTGTTGGAGAAGGCGTCCATGAATCGGAGAACACGGACCGGAGAGGACGTTTAACATCCTTCTGGAACATCATTTCCAAAGCATACGGTGCAGCCAGAGCGATGCTAAGCTAACACTGATTTATCAAAACGCGCCAAAGCGAAGCCACGTTCAGTCACTGGAACGGACCATCTGGACAATAACGGGGGGGAAACATCCCCGATTTAAATACAGCTCTAATCTCATCTCCGCCGTCCAGAACGAATGTTTATAAAACGTCAGCATTCAAGATAAGGAAAGGCAAACGACGACAGCAAGATAATGAAGACGTAATGTGATGTTTAATATGTCGCCCCTGCGTTCGTCTGTTCGAGCAGCGAGGACGCGATTATACCATCCCGGCGCGCAATGACCTGATGAAAATCATAATCAATAAAGTCTTCAGGAGCAATTAGTCAAGTCATTACGTTGAACACGGCGGCGTCATTAGGAGGCCATTATGGAAGGCGGCGTTGCGTTTGCACGCAAGGAGGGACGCCGTTTCTCAATCCTCTGTAAATTATGTGTACACTATTTTGTATCGAATGCTGAAGCCCTTCGATCAAGAATGTTTTAGTCCCCATATCTGTACATATGTGGGGGAAAAAAAAAAAAAAAAAAAAAGAAAAATCAGTATCTCGGGTCTCGAAAAATGAAGATAATGTTAGAATGATAAATTGTTATTGACAAAAAAAAAGGAGGGAATCAATGACATCATCTTTTTAAACATGGCGCCACAATAACATGTTTAAGACATCTCTGGTAAGAATCTGAGGGCAAGCAGACGTCTTTTTATATTACATGTCAAATAAATCCTCTTTTCTTTCTCAATTTTGGTGTGCGAAATTTTTCAAACTCTACTTCGTCGACTTTTTTGATCCAGCACCCGCCCCTAACCGGTTGACTGATGTACATGTGTTTTTCTTTTCTGGCTTTGTGTTTCGCGGACAGAGAAAACACTCAGAGGGCCTCAACTTGGACCGACGGGAGGAGAAGTTTTCGCCGGATTCACTGAAACACCAGCTTTACTTCTTTTTTCTGCTCTAAATGGCAGGGAGCGAAGCAACAAAAGGGGATTTCAATTATATTTACAAATAACTGCGGCTTTTTGGGGTGGGGAAACATGTCCGGGAGGGTTGGAAGGAGCGGAGAAGACAACTGGGGTCTGGTTTGGAGGCAGCAGAGATGAAGATGTGGAGGTTCTCTTAAGAGTGAGGAGGATGGAGAATGTTAGAGGTCCTGGAGATGAAGTGAGTGTTTGGACATGGATGGAAGAGGGGTTGTGGTGATCTGGGTGGAAGGATGCTGCGTCTGCAGCTGCCAGGCTGGAGGTCGAAGTCCTGCGACTGCGCTTTTTTACGCAGGCAGGTTCGGAGTTGGAGGGGATCCTTAATGAGCCACTAACTTCCACTTCCCAAACATACGTTAATGCTGCATGCAGTCCCCATTTTAAAGACAGACACATCCTCAAGTCCAGTTAGTCAAGCAATAAATGTGGTTTACACAGTGCGCACCAGAACACGGAGATGGACCTTTGCAGTATTCTACAATATTCTGGACATGGTTGCTGTAAATGCACATGTGCTGTATAGGAAATGTACAGGATCCAACGAGTCCAGTTCAAGCTTGCAGAAGAACTGAGAAAGACGCATGCAGGTTGTGGAACAGGAAAAACAGAGATAGGAGGTGCTGCGTGAAATGAAAAGGGTTTCTGAAGGGAAAACGACAACATGGCAAGTGCAGAGTTGCAACTGAAATCGTAGTACAAAGAAATGTGGCATTTGCCACAAGTACACCCGCAGAAAATGTAGAAAAGGATCTCCATTTGTGTGTAAAAATTAAAAAAAAAAAAAAAAGCTAAAAACAAGAAAAGTTGTGGAATATGTTCACAATGTGTTTTCAAGGGAATTTATTTGGAATAGTTTTCATTACAATTTTTTTTTTCACTCAAGTCCTGATTACTTTTACCTGTTTTTCTCTTTCGACCAGAGAGCTGGGAAAGGTACCGATCAAATTTGCGACTGCAGCGACCAGGTGATAACATTAACACTTCTTGGAAGGGAAGGAGGGTCTGCAGGAGAAGCAGAAATTTCCAGGACTTCGAGTGTTTTAATGCACATTAAGTTCATAGCATGCTAGCTTTACTTAAGCTATTGAAATCATTTATTTATTCATTATGAGATAAGATAAATTTTAGTGAGTCCTTCTTGGACGGAGGCAGATGATTGGAGAGCATGTGATGATGAAACCCCCGGGTGTGCGCGCGACTGCAACGGCGTCCTTACGTTACTGCTCTTGAGCTTGAAATCGTCCTCGATTTCGTCGGCGCTGTCGTCGTCGGAAACCTCTCCCTCCTCCACGTCGGCCGACAGATAAGCGGGCAGGCGTTTACCCTGGAGACGGCGGGAAACCAGAGAGATTGGAGGAGGCGAGCCAAAATTGTTTTTGCACAAACACACTGCTGGAAGTCCTTTCAGGGTGTCTGAAAAAGTTGGAGAAAATACGGTTCATGCTACAAAACACAGGATAGCACGCAGAGGGAGGACATAAAAGCAGCCCGGAGGCTCGCCGAGCAGCTTTTCCAGCGGCGCCGAGGCCCATTAGAGATCTACTCCCAAGGTGGGAGTGGGCGTTTGGAGTTTGGAGACTCCGCTCTCCAAAATCAATGGCAGACTGCAAGTCTCCGGCGGCCGTTGTTTCTCGCCGAGTGACGGCGGCCGCCTCGACCCGCCACCGCCCGCGGGTTCATCCTTCCCGTCCTCGTACGTCTTTTCAAAAAGCCGTTATTGCCGGTGAGAGCGGAGCGAAGGGGGAGGCGGAGACAGATTTAGAAAGAGAACGGTTTTATTACGATAAAAGAAATAAAATCGATACGGCTCCTTCACACCACTCAGACAGCCTCTTCCGGGGGAAAAATGAGGGCTTGGTTCAAATAATAGATAAAGTCCATTTTATCGGTTCCTGTGAGAATCCAGTGAAAGCCCGCCGGAAGACCTCCGCTGGATAAAGATCTCCTGGAGAGAAGCCAGTCGACGGGAACCTTCTATTTCCCCTTTTATTTCTCTCCAAAAGATCTTATCCATACGTCACACTGTCGGGTTGTCATCTTAAACTGAAAGCCCAGTGACAAGATGGGCTTTGAAATGTCGGCGCAAACTTGAAATATTTATGAAATGGGTGACCGCGCTGAGCAGGTACGTCCAACAGGCCGGGTCTAAACGTCCCCCCATTGAAATACGGGGATTCTTCGACTTGTATTCTTCGTCCCGTGACCGAGCGCCAAAGTCAATTCGCTCCATTCTCTCCCCATTAAAATGGATTCATAGGCTATCAATCCGTTCCGATCCTCGGGTTTTCCTCTGTTCTTAAATAAGAAAAATGTACTTTAGACATAATACAAAAAAAAAAAGAGTATGTAAAGAAATAAACTGGCTTTAAGGGGAATTAATCTTAAAGATCAGATGAAGGTACCGGCAGAGTTTTCATTTGGTGCTTAACTTAACGCACTGGATACACACTTAAAGCTACATTATTGCGAAATGTAACACTCACTCTTTGCTATATTTTCAACTTCATTTAGCAGCGGCTCGTCCGCAGACGTTCCCGCCTTCCGCTGCACCGAAAAGGTCTCCGGCCTTCTCACAAACGATGCTCCGTCTCTTCGCAAACTAGCTCACAGCTGGGCTACTAGCGCCAAGATCTCAGCTCGAAAAGCAAAGCAGAAGAACTACTTGTAAATCAAGGCTCCACTGTGCAGATCTTGTGAGAATTAAGGGATTTGGAGGCTGTTTCCTGCGGACAGGTCAGTGTTTCGGCCTCCCGAATCGTTTCAAATCGTACGCTTAGCAAAGAGGGATTTTGCGGATTCCCTCGCCAAAATGTGTGCAGGATTTCAGATCCTGAATGAATTTTGGAATTTGTTGTAACCACTTTGTGTCCGTGGAGTTTGTGTGTAAACGGAGCGGCAGACGTCGGCGGGAAAACAGACGGCGACTTTTTCTAATTAGGCTTTTTTTTTTTAAACATTTGAAATCGCAGACAGGAAAAAATCAAGCTCCGGTTTAAGGGGAAATAAAATGTGCAAAGCTCAAAACTACAGGGGAAACTAGAATATCTGAGAGGGAAGTAGTTTTTTCTCGCCGTCTGTCCATCTGTGCTTGTCCAGCACTCAGTCCATCTGTCTGCATCCATCCGTCTGTCTTCCTTCCTTTTTTTTTTTCCCTTGCTTTTGCGCCAACACCCCCTCTGGATTCCCGAACAGGCAAAGTAGCACCGAGGTCCTGGTAAACTCTTGTTTCCCCAATCAATGCCGGTATTTTACTGACGTTCTGGGATCAGTCTGCGCTCCAGAACACGTATTTCCGATGCGTTCGCCGCTCGGTAGCATGAAGGCTACGTTCCCTGTGCGCTCATCTTTTCGAACGGTGTCTTTTGGGAAATAACCCCTTCCTTTTTGGAAGAGAGCCTCATTCCAACACCTGGAAAGGCCTTTCAGCGGAGCTGGCTGGGTTTAATTTAGTTATTCTGAACCGAATCAACCTCTGTGCGGTTTAGTGTCGCTGCGGCTTGCGAAACATTTAAAATCCCCTCAAAGCCGTTTCCATTATCTTCAAATATTTGAATACAAAGAAAAGAACCGCCTCGCCCTCACACATCTTGTCCTCCCCTCTGTTCATCTCCTTATCCGCTATAATTAGTTGTTTGGCGGCACCGATATTAAATATGCATGAACGGTGAGCGGTTCACCTCGCTCGGACAAACAGAAGGGGAGTTATAACACGTACATATTCCTCACAAGTGGGTTGGATCTCTAGCTTTTCTGTCTCAGCTGTGTAAAAACACTTTGCTGTTCGTCAACAAAACGAGACATAATACACACGATATATGATATATACACTCACCGGCCATTTTATAAGGTACACCTGTCCAACTGTTGGTTAACACTTAATTTCTAATCAGCCAATCAAATGGCGGCAACTCAGTGCATTTAGGCATGTAGACGTGGTCAAGACGATCTCCTGCAGTTCAAACCGAGCATCAGTCTGGGGAAGAAAGGTGATTTGAGTGACTTTGAACGTGTCATGGTTGTTGGTGCCAGAAGGGCTGGTCTGAGTATTTCAGAAACTGCTGATCTACTTGGATTTTCACGCACGACCATCTCTAGGGTTTACAGAGAATGGTCCGAAAAAGAAAGAATATCCAGTGAGCGGCAGTTCTGTGGGCGGAAATGCCTTGTTGATGCCAGAGGTCAGAGGAGAACGGCCAGACTGGTTCCAGCTGATAGAAAGGCAACAGTGACTCAAATAACCACCCGTTCCAACCAAGGTAGGCAGAAGAGCATCTCTGAACGCACAGTGCGTCCAACTTTGAGGCAGATGGGCTACAGCGGCAGAAGACCACGCCGGGTGCCGCTCCTTTCAGCTAAGAACAGGAAACTGAGGCTACGATTTGCACGAGCTCATCGAAATTGGACAATAGAGGTTTGGAAAAACGTCGCCTGGTCTGATGGGTCTCGATTTCTGCTGCGACATTCGGATGGTCGGGTCAGAATTTGGCGTCAACATGAAAGCATGGATCCGTCCTGCCTTGTATCAACGGTTCAGGCTGCTGGTGGTGGTGTAACGGTGTGGGGAATATTTTCTCGGCACTCTTAGGGCCCCTTGGTACCAATTGAGCATCGTTGCAACGCCACAGCCTACCTGAGTATTGTTGCTGACCGTGTCCATCCCTTTATGACCACAATGTACCCAACTTCTGATGGCTACTTTCAGCAGGATAATGCGCCATGTCATAAAGCTGGAATCATCTCAGACTGGTTTCTTGAACATGACAATGAGCTCACTGGACTCGAATGGCCTCCGCAGTCACCAGATCTCAATCCAATAGAGCATCTTCGGGATGTGGTGGAACGGGAGATTCGCATCATGGATGTGCAGCCGACAAATCTGCGCCAACTGTGTGATGCCATCATGTCAATATGGACCAAACTCTCTGAGGAACGCTTCCGGCACCTTGTTGAATCTATGCCACGAAGAATTGAGGCAGTTCTGAAGGCAGAAGGGGGTCCAACCCGTTACTAGCATGGTGTACCTAATAAAGTGTCCGGTGAGTGTAGATGCAGTGATGATGAATGACTATGCACGAGCTAATTTTACCCTTGAAATATGAAAAAAATTCACAATACGAATACAAGAAAATCAAAATTCGAAATTTGCACGATACGCGCCAACTGAGTTCCTACGACTCCAATGCGCTTCACGACGCCGCCGCATCTTCTGAATTGACGCCGTTCTCAACTTGAACACCTCGCAACTTCCAGCATCCCTCGGCCACTTGGTCCAGGTAGTTGGTACAGTCCACATATCTGGTGTTGTGGTCCTATCTCTCGTGGCATCGTCTTATATCTGTGCTAATTTTGTGTATTTTTTTTTTTAATAATCATCATGGACCCTAGGAAAGCAAGTGCTGAACCCAGAAAGAAGATGCTTTCAATGGAAATGAAGCATAAAATAATAGCGAAGCGCGAACGTGTGACCCATATCACACGCCAATATGATCGCAATCCACGATATTTACTTTCCTAAAGCAAAAGGAATCCATGAAGCCTTCCAAGAGTATTACTGTTATGTCACAAAAACCAACATCGATACATGAGTACTTGGAAAAATTGCGTCAGTTTTAAAACTTTGAAAAAAACTAGTTCAGTCGTGACGCATTGGGGGCGCGTCAACTATAAGTTTACTATAACCATAATTTTTCTTTTTGATGTCCCTTCCATTATTCATATCCTTCTCTTTCTGTTTTTTTTAATATCCTTATTTTGCGAGTTCGGAATGAATTAACTTGTTCCGTTATTTTAAATGAGGATCCAAAACAATTAATAAAATAAAAATACGAATCCACTTCTGGATCAAATTAAATTTGTATCTTAAGCTACCGCTATATATATATATATATGGAAAAAAAATAAAGGGAACACTTCAACAACACAAAAGATTGCAAAAGACATCCACAAATTAACAAGCATAAAAATAAACAGAACGAAGGGAGGGAAAAAAAAAAAAAGCATAATATTGCAACAAGATTATCGATTTGAAAATAATCCGATTCATAAAATATATACTGCACAATAAAATAAAGGGATCATTTCATTTACAGTCAATCACTTATGTGAAATTAAACTGTCAACTCGGGAAGTGACACGGATTTTAGTTTTATGGACATTATCAGCCTGTAGTGTGTTTTTCTACTTTAATTTGTAGCACAACTCCAAATCCAGACCTCCATGTGTTCGTACATTTAATTTCCATTGATAATTTTTGCGTGATTTTGTTGTCGGCACATTCAACGATGTAAAGAACAAAGTATCTCATAAGAATATTTCATTCGTTCAGACTGAGGATGTGCTATTTTAGTGTTTTCTATTTTGCGCTGCAGTTTATATTGAATAAATTTGGGGAAAAATACCTCACTGACACTTATCAAGCATCAGATAATGTAAGATGTATAACTCCATCCATGAAGCGGAGCCTCTTGTACTTACTTTTATGAGTATCTTCCCCTGCAGGCTCTGAGGGCTGGGTAAGGTTTTGGCGTCGCCGCTCAGCACGTCTCCCACGTCCAGCTTGTCGGCAAAGACCTCCCTGAGGTACTGGGCGATCTTCTTCTGCTGCTGGATGCTGCAGTGGTTCTCGATGGACAGGATGACGGGGTACCTTGGTGAGAAGATCAAACACAGGATTCCCTCTGAGTCTCACACACACACACACACACTTATACACACAATTTACACCAGATGTAGGGAGCTTTTTTAGCCATCTCGCTCTCAGTGAGTGTTTTCGATTCAAAAAGATGAAATGACATGAGGCCACAAGGCAGCAGCGCTCTGAAAACACACACACACACACACACACACAAGATGCTAGACATCATGCATATTGTTTCAATTCTTCTGCATTTCATTGTTTTGGCCTTTTCCATCCCTTCAAGGAGGCTTCAAGATGACAAGATCCACAAAGCCAGGGGGGACCCACAAGAATAAGAGGGTCCAGGTCTGAAAATTCTTCTAATGAGAAGTCCCAAGGCATGCAAACACACACACACACACACACACAAAGACAGAGCAAGTGCCATGTAGTCATGTCATTTTATAGACAGTGACACCCCATCGCTCTTTTCAGTTGAAGACAGCGGGGCAACTCAATGAGCTGTGTAATGTGTGTGTTTGTGTGTGTGTGATCAGGGAGGTTGCCCCATTTCCATCCAGCCCAGGGGTCATTAATCATTTTAACAGGTGGCACTGAAGATAACGCATTAGCCGCCCGTGAAACCCGAGGACAGCGGCGAGCGGAGTGAAGATAGAGGAAGAACAAAATGTTCAAAATAAAAGACGGGTCGTCATCCGAGGAGATTAATAATCCGGAGGACGTCACAGCCGTCTCTCCTCGGCCGCCTCCCTTCACGATCCTGTCTCGGACGCTTGCGGGAATCCTCGTGGAATCGAATCAGCTTCGTTAAGATGTTGAAGTGTCCGCGGGAACCAACGACAGGCGGGCGATCGGTGGTTTGAATTGCACATTTTATAAGCTTCTACATATATTATGTATAACAGATCCCGACCGCCACCGGACGAGAGGTCGCCGGTCAGTCGCAGGCCCGCATTTAGAAATGCAAGCGTTCACTCGCACGTCATAAAAAGACATACAAGCATAATTAGCGCAGGGGTCGGCAACCTTTAACACTCAGAGCCATTTGGAGCCGTTCCCCCCACAGTAAAGCAAACAGCGGGAGCCACACAACCCTTTGGAAATTTAAAATGAAGAAACATATAACGTTATTTTTTGAAAAAATGTGTTGTTTTTTTTTCCTTTTATTTCCATTTTTTTTTTCATTGATTTTTAATTGATTCTGATTTATTCTCAATTTTTTTTCCCCATTGATTTTTTTTTTTTTTTTTGATTTTTTTTTTTTTTTTTCTGCATGCAACAAAACATTTTTAGTGCTGGGTTGAAAGGTTACATTTAAGCAAAATACTAAACGTCTCTTCGATTCCTTATATTTATGAAAAAAAAAAAAAAAAAGCCGGACTTAAATGATCGACCGGCAACAAACCAAAAATGTCGTCGTATCTGAGTGCCATCATCCTTTTACTGGCGTGCAGTCGCTTATTAAGAGCAACAAAAACATTTGAACACGTTTTATTTAGAGGTTGCAAGATCGCCATCATCTTCAAATTTAAAATGACATTCTAAAAATGAAAAAACTAAAATAAAATACATTTTTAAATCATCAACTCTTTGCAAAAGCCATGCAAAAGCATCTGAGGGGTCAAAAAGCCGCGGGTCTCCAACCCCTGGTCTAGACAAACAGGCATTCACTCTCGTTCACACGTCCGACAAAAATCCCATTTGCTCGTTATATAAAGATATGCAAACATTCACCCTCTCATTCAAATGTCATGTAGAGACATACAAGTATTGCCCTTCTCGTTCCTCATTCATCCACTGAAGCTACTCCATGTTTTTGGGAGGAAACCAGAGAACACCAGGCAGACATTTGGAGATGATGGAGGCTCCTCTCCGAAAGCTCCCCCTGTGGGAATCCAAGCCGGGACCTCCTGGCAGCGAGGCGGCGGCGCTAAGCGCCCCAAAACCGAGGTCTTCCAATCAACCACCAATCACGTCTGTCGATTCCAAGCTATTCCTCTCCTGTCGGAGCCCGAACCAACCCGGCCTTCCGCCCGTGTGTTTAGAAAACCCTCTCCGGCTTTAACTTTCTTGTTTTCCGTCTCTTTCATTGGATCCTCTGTCCAATCTCAGCGTTGTTTGCTCATCCGTCCGTCCCCTCGATTGCTTTGTTCGCCTCGATTCCTCCCCGCCGCCCTCAGCGGGTCCCGGCCCGCCTCGGACAGGCGTCTGAGTTAGAATAAGGCCGGACAGAATCCCGCTTTTAAATTTAGCTCCAAGCCCGGTTTCATCACAAACAACAAATCTACTCCGCAGTCATCGCTTTCTGGGTCTTCATCCCAGCGGATTTGGGCCACCATGGCAGAAGGTGTGCATTGTCGGACCCGACCGAGATAAAGCGAGGCTCCTCCGGGAGCCGGAGGAATTCTGCTAAGCAGATGGCGCAATCATAGACGCTAATTACTGTTAGCGTTCTCTGCGGTGAATACAAACCTGCCAGAATGTTGCTGCTTGTATGAAAACATCTATCAGGCTTTTTTCCCGCCGAGCCAAACGCGAGGAACGCTTCAATCAACGGGAAGCGAAGAGACACTTTTCCTCTTGGATTTGTGATAAAGTATCTCGTATCTTTGTTTAAGAGTTGGCACAAAATAATTTGAGTTAGCTTGTAGCCCCTTGTGAAGCTGCTGCAGGCTTCCTCTGCTGAAGGATATCCGCCTCTTCCCAACCCATCGTGGACCTTCATCAATGCATGATAGCAACCTTGCGTCTCCTCCCGAGTTCTTGGGCTGTCATTTCCCAGGCTTGATCTTCTGCGTATCTCACCAGGAGTCCGCTATTATTTCCTCTTATTAGTTCTTTTAATTGCAGGTATTAGCATGTAACAGTCAGCACTACTAGCATAGGTAGCAATAGATCATCTGCCCCTCCTGACCCTCATACGCCTTCTGACTCTCCGACTCCGACGCTTTCTGTCTCTCTGGTCGAGGCAGAAGGACGCTCACACTGAGCTGGGCTTTGCCAGAGGTTTACGCACTGGTAAAAATGCAGTTGTTTCCTTGAAAGTGCTTGCTTACGGGTGAATATAGGGTTTTTTGTCGATCACATGTCAAACTCAAGGCCCGCGGGCCAAATGTGGCCCACAAGAACGTCTTCAAAGGTCTGAGTGTCTTAAATTAAATCAGTCAAACACCTGCATTGACCATAAGCTACATTTCCCACCAGTTCCTGCCGATCATGTTACCCGCGGTCTTGTTAAATACATTGCATTCTTCATTATCATGTATTAAAAGATTAAGTGTGATAGACTTCATGGAAGGTGTTCGGGCGAAACGGGAAACCGTTTGAGGCAGATTCTTAAATGGTTCTTCTACCGGTTGGTTTAATTGACAAGAAAATGTCCGAAACATTAACATTCTAAACACAAAGAGGATTAACTCACTGGTTATTTATGAAGGCGTATTTGTTGATTGTCTCGATGACAGATTTGAAGGGGATCTTGGAGGTCAGGGTGTAGCCATGTTGAACCATCGGCTCTCCGTCGGGTCCGTCCCAACAATCAACTGCAAAAAAAAAAAAAACAGAAAATGAGAAATGTTTGTGTGAGAATTCCATTTTCAAACAACTTATTTTTCCCATCGCTCTCAGCAGCAGAAGCACTCCGACTCCAGATATATCACTGACGTCCAAGTAACATCACGAAAGAGTGAGCAGCAGCTATCAGTCTGCAGGAGTGATGATTTAAAAAGTGCAATAGATTTCTTTAGGAAGGGATCAAATCAACCAAACTAGTAAACCTATGTAGGTTGGACCTGAACCTAACTGGACCTAATAGTAGCACCTATAGTGAGTTTTCTTTTGAAAAGGTCTCAAACTTCCACAAGGATTCACCGACAGGCTTCGGTTGTTCTTGATGATCCCAGAAAAAATATTGTCTGGTCTCATCCACCGAGCTCACGCTGTTGCTTTCAGTCCAGACAAGAGGACAAAGAGCACTTTCATAAATGCCCGATTTGAGCCATGAGTCAGTCGGCGGACAGTTCAGCCTTCATTTAGCCAGGAGGTACGTGGCTGTTTGGGTACAGCCTCACAGCAACATCTAGTGAGGTTGTTGGTGACACGGGGACGAGTCCCAGACGACATCCCTGCCCCAAAAACAAGAGGTGGCAAGTCCAACGGGAGACTGCACTTATCTGCAGCAGTCATGAATAAATAAGCTCTTGATGCATTATCACACTTTCCATAACCTTAAGACCCATGGATAACCACCTGAGCATCTGGACTTTTGAGGGTTTACAATGAAGACTGACCTTCCACGCAGCGGCAGCCGGACTGCAGCACCCAAGCATACATGTCCGTCTTGGAGTGCGAGAGGAGCTGGTCCCCGGTCAGGTAGGTGTTATGAGAGGAGGCGATGAAGTAGTTGCACAGAGGCTGGTCCATGTCTTGATTCACTTGGTGGTGCAGGGGGTTGAAGATGTCACATGTCGGGCTGCGCATGAAACTGGTGAAACCTGGTGGGGAAAAAAAAAGATGGAAATTTAAAAAAAAAAAATCAAAGTGGACTGATTTTATATGGCAGCCTCCCTCCAGCAGCGATTTACATACACACACAAAATAAATCGAATAGCTTTGTTTGTACCTTTGTCTTTAATTTATAGCAAGACACCCATTGTATAGGTACAGGAAATAGAAAATTAATACAATTAAATTCCAAATATACAAAAATGATCTGACAATATAAATGCCCTTACCACAAAATAAAAATACTGTAATTGTAAGCAAATAATTACTACTAGTCTAAATTCAAATTTCAGGACTATCTCAGAAAATTAGAATATTGTGATAAAGTTCTTTATCTTCTGTCATAAAATTACAGAAACAAAAATGTCATATTCTGGATTCATTACAAATCAACTGAAATATTGCAAGCCTTTTATTATTTTAATATTGCCGATTATGGCTTACATCTTAAGAAAACTCAAACGTCCCATCTCAAAATATGAGATCATGAAAAAGTAATTTCGTTTTTTTTTTTTTAATATACACACACATAATATTCACAATATTCTAATTTTCTAAGACAGTCCTGTACATAAATGTAAACATGTCAGTCTTCGTGCTGTCAAATGTCTCATCTTCTCACCTTACCAGTAATTTGTATCTGTGTACACTTTATACCTTATAGTTTAATGGAACAGTGCACTTTACAGTTTAATTTGCACTATTATTTTGTTAATTTCCTGTCACTGTGAGGTCGTGACCAGCGTTTTCTCGATTCCTCTACGTCTAGTACAAGTGGAGAAATTGAAAATAAAAATAATAAAAACAAGGGGTCTCCTCCATAAATCTGCCCTTATTTGGTATTGTTTATTCTTAAATTTGACCACTTTTTCACTTTAATTGATTCTTTTAAATGTTTATCTGTGTGGTGTGCTTGAGTGTCGAGTAAGGCGCCTTAAATAAAACATATTTTCTATCCCCGCTTTGTCCTCCTACAGCTGATCGCTTTCTCAGTCTTCCTCCTCCTGCGCGCTAAAACCATGAAACTCATCTTCTTCGGCGTCGGAATTGAGCGCCCCAGAATTTCACGGTCATTCCATCGGTCCCATGTGACCAGGCGAAATGTTTCGGCAGCATGAAGCTTGTAACCCCCATAAAAAAAATAAAAAAAACATAAACTAGCCTCATTGTTGTTTAATCACAACGTGTGTGGAAAAAAAAAAAAAAAAAAAAGTAGCAGCTTTTAGCCCGAAAATGACGGTAGTAATCATTTTATTCGTTGTTATAATTACACATTACTTTACATGTGAATCAATGCTTTTGCATTTTAAAAAAAAGACAGTAATAACTATTTTTTTTTGGCCTATTATGTGGCCCTTAGCGGTTACCTGTAGCGCTTATGGGCCTTCATGGGAATAAAAGCGCGCAGGATGTGAATTCAGAGACGGATGAAGGCTAATAACTGGGAAGAAAGCATCTGTTCATCCGGACAGAGGAGACGGGCGAGCAGCAGGGATGGAAAAAAAAAAAAAAAAATCAGGGGGAAGGCGGTTATAAAAGGAAATATGGCGGAGATTGGTGTTGTAATCAGAGGGGACACTCAATTTCATCATCCGGGCTGAAGCCAGATTGGAAGCGTAATCTGTGTGACGCGAATCCCACGACGAACGGCGGCGGAGTGACAGGCGGCGACGACACACTGTCGAGTAAGAGCTCATCGCGCTGCGGAGGATGTGTGTTTACCGTGAAAAATCCAAAAGCAGAGTGTGTGTGTGTGTGTGTGTGGCCTGCGGGGCGTCAGGCCGATCAGCGGGAAACACTCGTGCCTGAGACGACGAGATTAGTCTCGCCCTCCACCTCCTTTCTCGCTCTTCTCGTACTCGCCGCTCTCGTTTCCGTCAAACTGTCTCTCCTCGCCCCCTCATTCTTCTACGCCGGTTCTTTCCTTCCTCTTCGCTCCATCTTCTGCTTCGCTTCAAAACGCCGCCGTGCATTTCGACCCAAATATAGTGCGCGCAAACCCCGGGGAAGGTTCTTCTCACCTTCGATCCCCAGGACGCCTCTCTGTTTGTTCTCGTCAGACACCTCGAACTTGTCGATGATCTCGGCGGTGAACTCCGGAGTCACGCCGACCATCTGATGAAGACAAAGGAGACAGGAGAGGCTTTTATGAGAGAAGGTGAACGAAGGACTTCCACAACGTGGAGAAGCGTGGTCTCCTGATTGGTCGGCACACGGAGTAGCCTTTTCAACATTCTAGGGCGCTTTCTATGTTTTTTTGAGCTTAATCTTTTGTGATTTTGCCCTTTATTCTCAATTTTCTTTTAAAATATTCCTGATGTGCCCCCCAATGCCCCTCGGGAACAAATTGTGTTTTACTGATTCTGATTCTAAAGATGGTCTCTTTCACAATAGTAAGAGTTGAGAACAACTTTATTTATCCCGAAGGAAATTGTTGTGCCAGAGTTTCAAGTAAAAAACATAACAGTAATAGATAATAGTAGGAAGGAGGAAGAATAAGAAATACAAAGAAATATAAATTGTCTTAACTGTTAACGACAAAGATTTGAACATTCCCTGCGGCTGAGGGAAGAAGAGAAGTAAGATAACGAATCCCTGACAGCTGGACCTCCGCGAGGTCAAAGTTCACCGCCGTTGTGCCGCACGTTGCTTTGGTCTTCGGGGCGTCCCTCAACCGGGGACGTCGTCGGTCGGATTCCCGGCTTTACGTGTCTGCGTCCTTGTCCCAGACCCTGAACTGACGCCGAACCCCAGCCGGTCGCTCCGGGACGTCTGGATTTCTTGCTGGTGTTAAAATTAATCGCAGACAATTTTCAAGCGATGGCCGTTTTCCACACCAGCAAATATCAGCCTAAATATAGCAGCACGGAGGAAGGACGGCGTAGAAAAGAAATATAACGGGAGCGCCGGAAGAGGGGGGGGGGGGGGGGGGGAGGGGGTCGGCGGACGTTAATCTCGCGGTTGACGGATCGGCCGAGCCGAGCCCCGCGGACCGAGCGCGGGAACGTAATCAGTCAATTTCCTGCAGCTGAAATCCAAAAAAATCACGACGGCTGATTGTAGAGGCGGCGCTTCGGAGAATGTGATTGATGGATATTTGACGACCGGCGTGACCGCTTACCTTCTGCTCGCTGCGCAGGAAGTTGGCCAGCTCCTCCGCCGTCATGTGGTCCTTCCTGTCGCTGTAGGCCATCATGAGCAGGAACAGATCCCGCCTCAGAGACATCATCTTGTAGAACACGGAGAACTCCTCGTAGGTCAGCGTGCCCTGCTGGTCGTCCGTGTCGGCCTCCTGACGGCGGCGAAGCGGAGGCGTCGGCGCGTTAGAGATGGAGACACTATTACTGATCAAATACAATATCGAGGCTTGAGCGAACATCTCAAAACTGGAAAACACGGGGTTTCTGGAGCTAAAGCTTGAGAATCTAGCACAAAATAAACACTGCGGTGACCTTGGGCTGCAAAAAAAAAAAGATAATTAATATACAATTATTTGAAATCAAAGGGCATTCATACAGATTACATTTGTATACAAGAATATTCTCACCAGGAGTCAAATTATCTCATTATATTAAAATTATCTTAATTGCCGGTATTAGCATGTAATGGTTAGCGCTATTAGCATTAGTATGTTTGGTTTTTTTTGCGTCGCTATTGTCACAGTTATTATCCTTGTCATTTCAGTTGTCTATTCTCATCTTTGCCGTCTCTTCCCCCCCCATTCTGTTGTTTCTTCGTATCCTTGTTGTTTGTAGATGTCTTTTAATTGTCTATATTTATAGATATAATTGTTGCGCTGCTGTGACAAAAGAGGGGATCAATAAAGCATATCTTATGCTAGCCGGTTAGCATGTTCAGCCTCTATCCGTTTACCTGCTCTGCTAATATTATGGGATACACGTGGTTTCACATGGTTCTGGCTCGGCAGTGAAGGCTTTATCGGCCGTGGTATTGGATCCGTGCCGACGGTCTAAAATAGAAATGCGCCGACCATCAGGAGCCGTCCTCCTAATCTGGCATCAATCTGCATTTCTTCCTCCCTCCCCTGAGATTTCGCGCCGCTCATCACGAGCCGCCCTCGTGTCACAAATCCCTCTCCGAGTCGTTTTTCCTCCCTTATCTCATATCCCTCCCGACACGTCGCCCGAGGACGCTCGCTCCGCACGCCGAGCTCGCCGCCATCCGCGGGCTCGTATTACCTGGATCTCAGGGGAAGGGGGGCCTATTGAACCTCACATGAAATCTAATGATACCGGCTAATTTGCCTTTCACACTCTGGTAATGAGCAGGCGGCGACTCCGGGGAATCCTTCTGGGGTGGAATCCGCACACGTACGCAGGGAGGACAACGCTCTTCATCAAAAATGCATGGAGAGAAAACAAACGGGGAGTTTTTGTAAGAACCCGGCCGAGGTACGGCGCAAAAAAAAAAAAAAAAAAGACTGCTTTCTTTTGGAGAAATCAAAGGTTCAGAAATGCAGTTTGATTCTCTGCATCGACCATCAAATTACGATTGTTTGTGAACGAGAGGAACCCGGGTGGAACGGTGAAGCTACAGGGAGTGGAGATCAAGAAGGTGGAGGATTTCAAGACAAAATACAATTTATCACCACCTATTTCATGACTGATCATCCACCAGCTAGTTCCAAGATGTGACGCAGATTTCTGAGATGTTCCACCTTTGAGGAGCTTGGGTTAACAGTCAAGAGCGTTGGAGAACGTGGAAAAGAGGTGAAGAAACAGGTGGAGAAAAGTGTCTCGGGCACGAAGAGATAGAAGACTATCAGCCAGAAGGAAAGGTGGAGGAGACCAGACATGTTTGGTTTGGAGGCGGCGGCTCCAAACCAGAGATGAAGATGCTGAGCTTCTCTTTGAGGACGGATGGGATCAGGAATGAGTCCAGAGGGACGTGACATGGTAGATGTTTCGGAGAGGAGGTCAGAGAAGCCAGACTGAGATGGTTGAGTCATAGATAGACGAGGGAGAGTCAATCTATTGGTAGGCGGATGCTGGAATTGGAAGACCAAGAGAAGATCGATGGACGTAGTGAGAAGTTAGTTGGTGCGAGAGAGGAGGATCCAGAGAACAGGGTTAGATGGAGAAGGTTGTTCCTCTGGAGACCCCTGAAGGGAAAAGTTCCATTCGATTCTTCGAGCGAGTCTTCGGGAAAGGCGACGAGAAGGTGGAGAGCGTTCGCATCGAGGAGTCTTTCCCGAGGAGGAACCAGGAATCCAACCACCAACCCACCTCAGATCATTTTCAGCAGGACCTCCATCTCCGTCCTGGAGACGGTTGCGGCGCACGGCTTCCTGACATCAGCTTCCACGCGACTTTAAAAATTGAAGCCTTCATCTGCCTCGTCCTTCATCCTCCCCTCCGGCCCGAAAGGGTTCCTCCCGCCGATGAACGTATGAAATATTTCTGCCGCATGAATCCAAATTACACGGAAGGATAAAAAATGCATCAGACGTCGGATTTCAGCGGTTTTTCCATGAGGAGCTTTGACGTGTTCCACCAGGGTTTTTCAGTTTAATTAGATGGCTTTATCTTCTATGGAAGCAGATTTGATGCGTGATAAATTTGTTCGGTGCAGGAGGTGGTTTCATAGTTTCGCTGCACCTCGGAATAAACCCGTCGTTCTTATGCAACACGTAAGTTACGGGCTATAGAGCGCACGTTTATGATTTTTAAGAAAAAAGAAATTGTAGGTAAAAAAATCCGCGGTTGTCCTTGTTGAAACCCTACCTGACCCAACAGTCGGCACCTATCGGTTCAGGACTACTGCGATTCCCTCCTAGCTGGACGACCTGCTTGTGCAATAAAACCACTGCAGATGGTCCAGAATGCTGCAGCACGGTTGGTATTCGCTCAACCCAAAAGGGCTCATGTTACACCTCCGTTCATCCAGTTGCACTGGTTACCAGCAGCTGCCAGGATCAAGCACAAGGCCCTGACCCTGGCATTCAAAACCACCTCAGGAGCAGGTCCAGCATATCTGAACGAAATGATAAGACCTTATGTTCCTGGCAGAGAGCTGCGTTCCTCTAATACAAACCCACTAGCAGTACCTTTTGCTCGCTCTAAGCGATCTCAGGCAAAACTGTTCTCAGTTCTACTACCTCAGTGGTGGAACAAACTTTCAGAAGCAACAAGACTAGCATCGTCTCTCTCAACCTTCAAGAAACAGGTAAAAACTTTTCTCTTTCAGGACTTTTTACTGCACTGATGCCCCAGATCAGGTTAGGCAGCAAGTTAGGCTATGCAGTGTGTGTGTGTGTACGTTTGTGTATGTCTTTGTAAAAAAAAAAAAAAAAAACTCACTAACCCAAGCTTACTGTTCTGTATATTTCCTGTGCATCGTGTATTTGCAGTCACTATGTCCTCTATTGTAAGTCGCTTTGGATAAAAGAGTCTGCCAAACGTAATGTAATAAAACAGGAGATATTTACACAGGAAGATGCGACAGGAAACATATTTTTGAGAATTTGGATGATACAACAACCGTTATAACCCATTTCCCCCCCCAGAGAAGATGCTGAATTTGCGTGCAGCAGCTCTATTTCCCTATTGGACGGCCAAACTGATCGCTTTCAACTTGAAAGCCTCATCAAATGCATTTCTGCGCGTCTTGTGTACAAAAACCACAAAATGGACCATCTGAAGATTTATCATAAACGCAATCGGGTTTGCCGAAACTGCATCATCTGTCCACTGTGACCATGTTAGCGGAAGGATAGCATCGTCGTAAAAGCCTCAGTTATCAAAGCGTGTGAAAAAAGTAGCGGCTTGTATGGCAGAACTTCATCCATCCATCTTCTTCCAGACCTCCCTCTCCCATGTCAACCAGTTCTTTTGGGGGATCTCAGACCAGCTGAGGGACGCCCCTCCGGCTTCCCGGATGGTGGAACTTCTGAGAAAAGCCCGGACACCCTGAGGAGGAACCTCGTTTTGGTCGTCTTCTCTGCACCCCGTGCTCAGAGGCGAGAAACGTGGACCGACCGGCGAACCGAGAGCTCCTTCTTCGCGGAGGCGCCGACATACAAGGACAACGGCGACTGCGTGTTCTAACCTGGAACATTTGCTTGACCTTCCTCCGCGGCAGGTTGACGTTGAGCTTGTGGAGGAGCTGGTAGATCTCGTCTATGTTCAGGAGGCCGTCTCCGTTCTTGTCGGCCTCCTCGAAGGTCTGCTTCATCCACGTCAGGAGGAATTAAGGACAACAAGCAAAGGAGAAGCAAAGACGCGGTAGATCGGATTCAGGCATTCAATGACTAAACGTTTAATAAAGAATATTTAGAGTTCCCGATGACTTCATGGCTTGATGAGACCGATCATGCAACTAGAATTATCATGGCTCTTGGAAGGCCTGGTAAACGGATCGCACGGGGAAATCCACGTGGTCACAGATAGCGTCCGAGCAGATACGCCGCACTCCTGGAGAAGGATATTGGTCGTGAGTGCGCTGCCGTTTGGCCAGCGAGTCCTCGTCGCTGATCCCCGCCATCAAGTAGCGCAGGCCGGTGATCCAGGTCCTGGCTTCGTCCGGGTTGGACGTGACCAGGTCCAGGGACTCCATGTGGTTGCCGTGGTAAACGGTGAAGCAGCAGGCGGCGTCGAAGCCGCCCTCCGGGTGCCGGTGGAAGACGTCGGACTGACCGCCCTCCGTCACCTTGTACAGCGAGTCGATGGTGACTGAGAACGCAAGAAAAAGGGGTGACCAGGAAAATCATACCATGATTACCTAGAAATTCCACCAAGTCCAAATGTTTCCTTTGTTTGAATGTAAAGAATAAAAATCTTTATATGTAATGAGCTGTTCCTTTAAGAAAATACATGACGAACAAGATTAGATTCATGAAGAAAAATGCAATTTCAACACCAGTTTGCCATCTTGTTGTATGTTTCTCATGGCAGCACCGAAATTGCTGCATCCACACTGAGCATACGGGTTTCTTATCAACCTCAAGGAACAAATAAGTAGTCAATTTGTCACTCAATGTCACTTTTCTATTCTTCGCCGATGAGGGTGTCGTGACCGATGGAAAAGCAGCTCAATTTCTAACAAGTAAAAATTCTATTTACAGACCCGGAAGTTCTGAGTAAGTGTTGTGCCGTGTTGCTAACACTGACTAAAATAGTGCTCCACTAGCAGACTTTATAGGAACTGCATTTTTATTTAAAAAAAAAAAAAAAAAAAAAAAAGATGGGTTTTCTCTTTGATTAAAAAAATAAATATATATATATATAACCCATCTAATTTTTTTTTTTTTTTTAATCAAACACACCTCTCCTAAATGCCAATGCACATCCACTTGATCGCCTGCTATCCTCTGACGTGCTCAAAGACTTATTGATATGACGGAAACACACCTCGCCTCGATATTTGTGAAATTTTGAAGCTATTTTTTAGTGGGTGAATGAATCCTTGCTATCTGGAATAAGACCATCTCCACAGATCCTGGTGGAGGGTCTGTCAAGCTAAAGCGCTAGTCATCTTTAGCTCAGGTTTCCTCTGGGTGTCCTGAAAACATCTCAAACGTATCCGTCGACGCCGCCGCAGTCGCTTTTCTCCCCGGATTACGTAACACCGCACGGTTCTGCCATGACTGAAAGCGGCAGGAGGAGGAACAACTGGGCAGCTGTTATGTGTGTTTCCCGATCACGGGAACGGAGAAGATCTAAGAGGCTTATCTGCGGCTGCCAGTTGACACACGGTCATTAATAAACATGAAAGTGCGGCTCCATGTTTGCTCCAGCGGCCCTCATGCATGCATAGACTTCGTAAAGAAAAAAAAAAAAGTGACAATGACGCCGATGAGGGGATCCAGGAAACGGAGAATGCTAATCCCCTCGCAGCCTCAGCGGGACTCACTCGCGCTTTAGACGTTCATCAGGCGCGCTATGAATAAAATAGAGGGTTAGCGCCACGCTAACAAGATAGTGACGATCTGTAAAGCGCAAAAAAATATTTGGAAATAGGCTTGGGTGAGTAATCCTGGTAGGGGGTTCAGAGGAAGTCCATGTCACGGTTCTTTCATGCTACCGAGGAAGACGACGTGCTTGTAACGTGAACTTACTCTTGGCCTTCTCGCTCTTGCGTGACGGCTTCCAGCGGATACAGGAGCGATGTTCATCCAGGTAAAAGAGCCTCACCAGCCCTTTGGCCCCCGCCTTGAGCTTTACCATCTGCGTCCCGGACTGCATCACGCTCATGCATCGCTCCACTGCAGGACACACACACACACACACGGAAAAACAGCGAGGTCAGCGGCGCAGTATATTAAAAACACAGAGGAGCAGGTGCCCGACGCCGTCTTGTCATTTCTCAGGAGGAAGTGAAGCGCGGTGTCACGGTGTCACACAATTAGCCGAGCAGCCGGCAGCTGATGTGGGTCAGAGTCCAAGCAGCAACAGAGGCGCTCCTGTGTGCAGACACTGGAGCTGCTTTCCTTTTGCAACCGACGTCGACCCCTCACACCGACGCCTCCTGAAAGCAGCTCACAGAGCGGAGCCGGCGGGGGATTTGGTGATAAGAGAGCGCTATTGACAGAGGGCCGGACAGGAAGGAGAGATCGGCCCCCGAAAGGCAGGTGGAAGCGGCGTTTCAACTCCGTTAAAGACGAGTCAATATCGCGACATCGCGCGTCTTTGCTCTTCGAGGAACGTCCCTGCGGGGTTCAACACCTTCTTGGTTGTCAAGATGCCTTTTTCCTAATTCAGTAGAAAAGGCGAGGCGTTTTCTGAAAAATCAACTTGGAAATATGGTTTTTGAACCCTGCAGGGAGTCACCGATAAGAGGCCACATGAAAGTTAGCAAAGGTCTAATCGCGTTTAAATGAATTTGCGAACTGAAACGGTATTATTTTCCATTGTGATCATGAAGAATCGTCCAGGTCGTGTTTTCGGCACGTGGTTTTCAAGTCATGACCTGATATTGTGATATGAAAGGGTTCTGCAGGAAAGACTAAACAGGAGATGTCTCTGGAGGCTCTCAGTCATCCACGTCATGGTGAATTCTTGTCGTGGCAACTGGACTTGAATTTCTTCACTTAAAGACATTTCATCCCTCAATCAAGAGGCTTCTTCAGTTCTGAACAATTGTCAACTGAAGAAGCCTCTGGGATGAGGGCGGGAACATCTTTAAGTGAAGAAATTCACGTCTATTGCCGCGACAAAAAGATTGACAAGAATGGAGTGAATGAATTGGTAGACAGATGCTGGAACTGAAGGTCTCGAGGAAGACCAAAGAGGAGATTTATGGGATGTATTGAGAGAGGATATGAAGGTAGTTGGTGTGAGAGAGGATACAGAGCGTAGGGTTACATGGAGAAGGTTGGTTGGCTGTGGAGACCCCTGAAGGGAAAAGCCCAAAGGGGAAGAAGAATTTGTCACAGGGGTGCAGGACATGTATGACCAAGAAAAAGTGATGACAGATGGTTTGGACATGAACCCTCCTCTGTTCATGTCCAAATCACGGAGATGATCTGGGTAGAAGGTTGCTGAAGGAAGACCAAAGATAAGATTTATGGAGGTAGTGAGAGGAATGGGTTAGATGGAGAAGGTTGATTGGCTGTGGAGACCCCTGAAGGTAAAAACCCGGAGGAAAAGAATATGGTTATACAGCCACACACATCATATGGAGACATTCAAAACTCACCTCATTCACCAAACGGAGGGTTCCCAGTGAACCTCCAGAGGCTCTGTGACAAAACCAACTGGCGGACCTTTGAAGCGCAAACGCTGACCGCCACGCCGCTCGCCCGCAAACAAAAATGTTTTTAAAAAATCAAACGAGCGATGACACAACGACCTGTAGGGAGCTTCCGAATCGGATCTAGGTTAGAACTGAATTAGAACTGAAGAAGCCTCTGGGTGGAGGGCTTGGAAACGTCTTCCAAGTGAAGAGATTGAAATCCTGTTGCCACGACAAGAAGACCGACATTAAAAAGAAAAGCGAAGAACAGCATCAGGCAGCGAAGGTTGGTTCCAATGTAGAGAAAAGGGCGAAGATGCTTTGGTTCTTCCTGAAATATCCTCATCCCTTGGTGGATCCCACATAACCGTTTGCACGTTCACGCTGTATTATTTCACACCCTCCATATTTGTTTTATTTTGCGATGCACAACAGAATCGTTTCTATGGCGATGTCCTCTTTGCATTGTTGCACACAAAAACTACACGTTTGCATGTAAACCGAAAGGAAAGCCATTAAATCCAACAACAAAAGACACTTGAACATGGAGGCAGGGAGAGAAGTGAGCCGGGATAAAAGATGAGACTTCAAACTTCTTACTTCCTGTGACAGCCGGCGTAAAGGAAAGGGGACGACAGACAGCAGAGCAAAACTCATCCTCATTAGCAGAGCCTGCGCTTACGTGCACGAATGGGGGATGTGCAAGCGTGTTACTGTATACGCTGTGCATAGAAATGTGTCGAAGAGTCACCTGAATGCTAATATTTACATTAGCAAACAAAATGGTCGTTAACTCGTAAAGGGTTTCTCTCAAACATGTCAAAAAGGATAAATCAGAACGGAGTGCAGGTCAAGGTGACGAGGAACAACCAGTGGTTGTGAAAACAGAAGGTCCAACATGTTTGTTTTTGCAATTAAACACTCATACACTCTGAGAAGCTCAAGGCGTGAAAACAGCCCATCCAAAAATAAAGGCCACTTCAAGCAGAACATGACTTCAATGCATTGGCATTGAAGCTGGAGGATTGGCATCATTCTGCAGGTAAACGCTGAATTACAATGCTTTCCCCCTCTGTTTGACCCAACTAGGTTTGTCTGAGAACGGCTTTGCTTATATTTACATCGAGCCGTGCAAGAAACACGTAGGCCGTTTGCGTTATGAAGCCCGTCTCCCAGCGGATTAGAAGACCAAAGCTGCAACTGGATTCCTTAACTGGAAGCGGGTACCCAAAGAGGGAGCTCGAGAACAAAATTTCTGACAAAGGGGTTTCGACTCGCACCAATCTGGCGCCGCTGCACTTATCGGACTGAGTTTGGAGAATTTAACTTCCATCATTCAACAAAAATAGACATCACCGATCAGCACCGGAGGATCAAATCAGTCCTGCACGGCTTTTACACCCGTTAAATTATCAATTACTTTCGCATTATCTGTGCACCTTCCACGTTAAAGCAGTTTAAAGTTACAAGCCTCTTGGCGGATTGTCACTTCATTCTAGAAAGAACAAGCTAAAACTACAGGGTCATCAGTGGGAGCATTTTTTTATGGATCCAACTGCAGCACGGGAGGGTTACTTTCAATGTTTTTATTGGTCGAAAATTCAATCGGACAGGAGAACGGGTAAGGAGCGAGTTACCGAGCGATCCGAAAGCCCGAGCAGCCGACCAGCCGTGTGGGCTCGGACCAAGGAGCCATGCAGGAACGTTCTTGAACCGCTGGCTGAGGCTGGTGTGTTTATGCTGGTCCTGATTGCAGGTAATCAGGTTCAGGTGTGATCAATCAGGTGATCGATAGCAGGTGTGCGCCGTTAACAAGGAGGCCAGAGAAGTCTGCAGATGGCGATGTGTAAAGCGAAAAGCAAAAGCCCAAATCTAGCGATATATACCTCGCGCTCGCCGATGCAGAGGTCACCAAGAGTCCCATGATGATGTTCGCCGTCAGATAATGACAGATAGCAAGTTGCGGCGCTAAAAATGCATCCATTCATGAACGAAGAGCTTCTCCGAGGCGGCCCTTATACCAGCGGGCTGCTGCTGGAAACTACTCCAGAATGTGTATTTTAACATCCAATTTTCATGGAAATGGCTCAGGGGTCACAAGCGAAGATTGTTTCTGCTTTTTCCTCGCCTTTTCTGCTCAGCGGGTCCAATAATATTCGGGCACTTAAGGGATAAAATGAGAGAAGCACAAAGAAAGGGGCTCGGGGTTTGGTAAAACGACGAGGAAATGGATGGACGGAGGGATTTCTCGCGTCGCGCTCTGACCTCCCCCCGGGATAATAGCGGTAAAGTTCCTTTCATTCAAATTGACATTTGCACTTTTATCATTCTCATTATTTGACAAAGGGGTGAATAAAAACCTCGCGCCGGAGCGACCGCTGCGCTGAAACCTCCTCGGCGCCGCGGAAAAATAACAGGGCACCGAAGGCGCGTCAAAACCGTGGAAAATAATTAATCAGAGACTTGGAACTAGGCGACGCTACATTATTCATCCCGCAGAGACGTCTGAAATCCGCCGCTTGGTTACAAAAGGACTTCCAGCGGAGAAGCAGTCAAGTGCCGCCGATCAGATCTTCAATCCCCGGCCTGGATCTCAAATCTCACGCCGTTTTACAAACTCGGACGAAACCGGCGTCCCGCGCGCTGGAAATGTAGCATCGTAACAGAGGTGACAGATGCTGGAGCGTAAATAATAAGTGTGTGTTTCCAAGAGTCCGAGCTCTTGGATTTATTATGTATTTTTTCAAGGGAAACTGAGAGAAAAGAGAATTATTCCGTTTTGTTTTTTTTTTTAAAAGGAAAATCCAGCACAACCCACAGCACAAAGGAACTTTGAAAATAGTGCCGTTTCCACGAAGCCTGTTGAACAAACAGTCGGAGGGAAAATCGTTCTGATTGGCCGGTCGGCCGCGATTACAGGAGCGTCAGCGGGCGAAGCAGGAAATAGGTTTCGTCAAGAACACGCGAAACCCGTCCCATCGTCCGTGACGACGACGTCGAAGAAGGGAAGGCTTTCCGGATCCTGCTTTTTCGGCCTTCCTTCCGTGGAGCTTCTACCTTCATGTCGAGCGGCTGAGAAGGACGTTGATTTATAACAATTTGCTTGTGAGATCTTTTCACCGTCACCGGTTCAGATATTCAGTCATTCATTCATCATCTGTTCCACTTGACCAGCGCTCAGGAGTTCTGGAGCCGATTCCGGCCGGACCGGGAGATCTTGGCGCTCATATGGAAGCACCTGAACGTTCAGCGTCTCATCCAGATGTCCTACAACTCTGAAGAACCTCAGAGAAGGTGAAGAAGAAGAAGATGGTTCGCACAACCATGAACGAATGAGTGAAAACATAAAGATGACGTGAAGCCACTCATTCGTTTATTATCCATTCTGCCTTATACAATTCACAGCTCCTGCATGTGTTTGGACTGAGGAACCCTGAGGAACCCCTGCCAGATACAAGGAGGCTCCACACGCTGTGGGAATCCAAGCAGGGACCTTCTTTCTGCTCGAAACCGCCGCCCAGGTCCAGATGTTTGCATAAGATCCTTCCTGGTCATGTTTCCTCAAGCGAGACGCCCAAATTATCCGCAGTCCCGCCCCTTTGCTGCCGCGTGAACTCTCCGTAGATGCAGATTTCCAAGCAGCCGACGGTAATCCAAGCAGGCAGGTGATGATAAAAAGCCTTTTTAAAATCCCATCGACTTGAAGATACATGATTGTCAGCTTTTGAAGAGGAGAGACGCTAACTTTATTCTGACCCCATTTTTACTACCGTTTCTCTCCGGGAAAATAAGACACTAGCAAAGTGTGTGTGTGTGTGTGTGTGTGTGTGTGTGTGTGTGTGTGTGTCGGCGTGGAGCAGAGATAGCAGATCAAAGCTTTGTTGTTCCACAGAGGGCCTCGGAAATTCAAACATATTTTAATGGGACGGTTGATGGAGATGGAGATGGAGATGGAGATGGAGATGTGTGTGTGTGATAACCTGAACAAAGCCTGTCCTCCCTCAGACGCGTGCAATAAAGATCAGCCCGGGACAGAAAAGCCAACGCAACACACACACACACACACACACACACACACACACACACACACACACACACACACACACACACACACACACACAGCACCTGGCATCACAGTGTAAACAACGGCAGTTCTCATTATTCTGGATCAGAAATGTTGTTTTTAATCTAAACTGCTCTGAGATCCTCTGCAGGAGTAATTTGATTTCCAGGGGTTTACGCGCTCACACACACACACACACACACACACATCTTTATTTGGTCTGAGGAAAGAGTAGAAGTGAGAGATTTATCATAATTTATTCATAACTACATTAATTAATATTCACCAGCATCTGCATGATCCTTCATGCACTATTCATGCGACACACGTTTCCCCCCCAAACCCGGCGAAGCCGCCGCGTTCCATCCAAACCCGTCCGAGATGTCAGAGTTTATTAGAGCCGCCGTGACCCGGAGGTTTGTTCGGCGGCTGAACTTTAATCAAAATGTTATTCGCCGTCTGTCCACGGGACACAACAATCGACAATCGGGACGAGCTCGTCGTCACGGCCCGGAAACACACACTCGGATGAATAAACACGAATTGAATATTAGCTGCGGGCGCCGCGTCCGACTTACCGATCTGTGCAAGCCTGCATTTTTTGGGCACGGCAAGCGTGCCTCCGATGTGGTAGACATTGCGTGCAAGCAGGGTGGCGACGGTTAACACGGCTGATTTTTCCTCGGGGCCGCAGGTGACCACGGATCCTATTTTAGGTCGAAACAACGCAGACGAGCCAAAAACCGCACAAGTTTTCTCCATTTTTTTCTCCATTAGTTCCACCTGTAGCTTCAGTCGCCGGGAGGAGTGATCTTCATCCCGGAAATGTCAATAAAACCCAAAAACTCCCGTTGTTTGTCTTCTCCGCCGCCTTCTCATACGTGATGCCGCCCTCATCTGACGGTCCCCTCGCTGAAAACACACCTTCTTCATCGGCGCCCGGCTCCCACCTCCCGCCCAGCCCGTCCGCCTCCCTCTGATCTTTCTATGATGTTTCTCATAACGTGCGCGGCCGCCGGCCCACCCCCGACGTATGGATTAAGGTCCGGCGTTTAACGGCTCCGCCATTGTGTGCTTTATGAAGGGATTACCAGGAGGAGCAGGAGAGGAGCGCGGCAGATGTGAGCTTCTCCAGATCTACGGGGTTCATTAGGAACAAGGATGAGAGCGATGACATAACGTTCACGACCGAGCCCGGTGAGACGCCAAAACAAGATTTGACTCTCGCATCAAAATGTTCCCGGTTGTTCCGGAACTGATGTAATGATGATGGGATGCGGAGATAAATCTCATAAAACTTCCTAAAATGACCCTGAAAATGATAAAAATAAAGAGGGTTGATGAACAAAATGGCCTCTTCTTGGCCAAAGCAACAACTTAGACGTGACGCCTCGTGGGATTTTTAGCACCAGTGGTTTGCAATTTATTAATGATATAACATATATAGATATATGTGTGTGTGTGTGTGTGTGTGTGTGTGTGTGTGTGTGTGTGTGTGTGTGTGTGTTAGTGTGTGTGTGTGTGTGTGTTAGTGTGTTTCTATGTTTTTTTTTCTGTCAGAGAGAGAGAGAGCACGCGAGATAGGTATTTTCATGTTGTGTGTATACACAATATGTATATGTTCCTCTGCGTGTGTGTGTGTGTGTGTATTTCTGAGATATATCTGATATTTGTTGTGTGTTTACACACTATATATATACATATTCATACATACATACATAAATATATACATACACAATCTGTGTGTGTGTGTGTGTGTGTGTGTGTGTGTGTGTGTGTATGTGTGTGTGTATGTTTCTATGTTTTTTTTTCTGTCAGAGAGAGAGAGCACCAGAGAGAGGTATTTTCATGTTGTGTGTATACACAATATGTAAATTATTCCTCTGCGTGTGTGTGTGTGTGTGTGTGTGTGTGTGTGAGTATTTCTTGGTATTTGTTGTATGTGTATGTTCTGTGTGTGTGTGTGTGTGTGTGTGTGTGTGTATTTCTGAGATATATCTGATATTTGTTGTGTGTTTACACACTATATATATATATTCATACATACATACATACATAAATATGTACAGACACAAACTCTGTGTGTGTGTGTGTGTGTGTGTGTGTGTGTGTGTGTGTGTATGTGTGTGTTTCTATGTTTTTTTTTTCTGTCAGAGAGCGCACGTGAGAGGTATTTTTATGTTGTGTGTATACATGATATGTATATGTTCCTGTGTATGGGGGTGTGTGGGTGTGTGTGTGTATCTGTGTATTTCTGAGATATATCTGGTGTGTGTGTGTGTGTATTTCTGGGATATATATATGGTGCATGTGTGTGTGTGAGTCTATGTCTATGTCTACATGTTGTGTGTATTTAGATGCATACATCTAAGATGTGTGTATAGATACACACAACATACAGACCTGATTATTGTCTGCCAGTAAGGCGGAAGGAGAGGAGAGGGATGACATGAACACACGGCTGTGAATGAGAGGAACCCGAGCAGAGCTTGAAGCTCCAAGGAGTGGAGGTGAAGAACCAGCCACGGTGTCTGGTTTGGAAACACTGAGGAGAAGATGGGAGGCAGCGAGGGTGAAGATGTGGAACCAGGACAGGATCAGGATGGAGTCCATCAGAGGGACCAGATGGTAGATGATCTGGAGATGGTTTGGACACGGACAGAGGAGAAGACAGGAGGTTGGAGGAGGAGAGGAGGACCAGAGAGGATCTATTTATGGATGGAGGGAAGGAGGACAGGAAGTTAGTTGGTGTGCGAGGAGAGGGTTAGATGGAGGAAGATGATTGGCTGTCAGTGCAATGGAGGCCTGTGATTGGCTATGGCGACATAAGACTTGTCTTTTTACCAATTACTAACAAAATTTTAGTGATTTCATGCAAATTTTCAAATCATTTCTATAATTTTTCATTTTATATCCCACCGATTTTCCATCGATACACATCTTTTAGATCAGACTCAATCAATCCTTACATTTCCCGCTAATTTGAAAACAATCAAGTGCTAAACTACAAACCAACAATCAAAACGTCTCTCTGGCTGATTCAAACCGCATCACAAATAAAATAAGCAAAAACACCCTGTTGTGGAAACATGTCAACCTGAAGCGCAGTTAGCGGCATAGAGACAGCACACACACACACACACACACACACACACACACACAGCAGCTCATCACAGCTTTAAGTCTGCCGTGAAACAAAACCAATACAGCACCTTCGATCGCGATCAATAGGAATGATAAATGGTGGCGCTCGCTGCCAGGCGTCGCCCCGTGATGGATCAATAACAACGTGTTGCCTCATCGCTTGTGCATCGGCCGCAGATCCAGGATCTGATCCAGCCTCCAGAACCTGCGACGGGTGACATTTCGGCCCTGAGGAGAAGGTTTCTGGATTTAGGTTATACTTCTATTTACTAATTGACTTTCTTGTTTGTGTGTTTTTTTTTTTTGCTTTTGTGTTTCGGACAGAATTGCGGAATTTGTAAAAAAAAACAACAACTCGATCTCACGATCTCACGATGTGACTATTGACCTCTGAGCTCGAGAAACAACGGCCGTCATTCACTCGGCCGCGAGTGTTTGATGTGGAGTGTCAAAAAAAACAACCCAAACAGAGGCGCCCCTGTGGTTCGGGAGATTAGGATGCCGACCTCTGCGTATCCCCTTCCTCCGTTTCACACTCCGACTTCCTGATCAAACCGCGGCTTTCTACTAAAACCTTTAAAACACAATGTAATGAAAGTGTTTTTTCATCACAGTGAGGGGAAAAAAAGGGTGTTTGTGGATTTGGTTTAAATTATTCCCTTGTATTAGTTTCCGTGTTTCGGCCTCGACCCGGTTTCCTATTCCCTGGATGTATGATGGAAAAAAATTGAACCCAAACATCCGTAAGAATAACCCTGTCCTTCTGTCATCCATGTGTAAATACCTACTTGCTTTTTAAAGGTGTGAGCACACTCACTTACACGCATGCACATACATGCATATATACATACGTACATACATGCACATACATACATGAGTTAATGAAAGAGGCAATATATGGACTGCTGGTTTTTCAAGTTTTTCAAGCAGCATTCGTACGTACATGCATCCATATGTACATGTATACAGGCATGCATGTAAATACATGTACATACATACATACATACATACATTCATTCATTCATTCATGCATCCATACAGGTTTTTCAAGGCTTTGGTTGCAAAGCAGCATGATGTCATTTACATATGTTCATTCATGCACTCATTCATTCATTCATACATACATACATACATACATACATACATACATACATACATACATACATATATACATACATACGTACATACATACATGCACGCATGCATAAATGTATGTTTTACATCCATATGTTCATGAAAGAGCCATGGAATGCGAGTTTTTCAAGGCTTTGGTTGAACAGCAGCATAATGTCATACATAAATACATATGCACATATATACATGCATATATATATATATATATATGAACATACATGCACATACATACATGAATACATAGATACATCCATGCATTCATTCATTCATACATACATACATGCATGCATGCATAAATGTATGTTTTACATCCATGTGTTTATGAAAGAGCAATGGAATGCGAGTTAAATATGTACATATATGCATGCATATATACATATATATGTGTGTGTGTGTGTGTGTGTGTGTACATACATGCACATACATACATGAATACATACATTTATCCATGCATTCATTCATTCATTCATACATACATGCATGCATGCACTCATACATCCATATGTTAATGAAAGAGGCAACATATGGAATGCTGCTTTCTCAAGTTTTTCAAGCAGCATGATGTCATACATACGTGCATACAGAAATCCATGTCTACACACGTGCACGTCAAAACATGGCCATGCATACATTCATTCATGCATGCATACATACATCCATATGTTAATGTTAGAGGAAGCATATGGAATGCTGTTTTTTCCAGGCTTTAGTTGCAGAGCAGCAGAGATGGTGATGTCCACCAGCCAAACACATTCAAATTCTAAAAGCCTGCTAATTAGACAGCCTGTGCGGCATCTCCAAATGATTTGCTGCACCTATTTTCAATGAGCAAAATAAAAGGTAGGGAAACAGGGAGAAAGGGCGAGCAAAAGTCAGCCGTCTTATCTCAAATTCACTCGGCTCGCCTAATTAAGAGCGCTGAGGGCAGCGCTAAAGTCGCCGCCGCTACAAATGAGTTCCCAGGTTTCCCCGGGGGGAACGAACGCGGCCCAGACCAGCACCGGAATAGAAATAAACACATGGCAACTGCAGCATGATAACGCCATTGACCGAGATGCTACGGGGGGCTCCCCGAGTGGAGGAGTGTGTGTGTGTGTGTGTGTGTGGGTGTGTATTTGTGTGCTTCCCTGCATATGTGTTTGCTTGGCTATTTGCACATTCAGCATATAGTGTTGTTGACATGTCCTGCAAGATTAAAGCATCATGCTGAAATCCTGCATGTGATCACCGGGAGTGGATCTGGATCCATCAGCAGAGCAAACTGTCTGATCTCGACCGGATCTGGAAAAAAAAAAAGCTGTTTGTGCCAATCCAGTTTCCATCCTTGGCGCAATGAGGAGCCCCAAATGTGCTGGCGGTGGAACGGAGACAAGCAAAGCCTCCAGGAAGCTCATTAATCGCCGAGGAGAGGAAACAGCTAAGTAAACGTTTGTGGATGATTTGCTAACGGACAAGCGTTAAGACCGTGATATATCATATTTGCATTTTACATCAATATTTGTGCGCTTGTTGATCAGATGGAAGTGCGTTCAAATTAATCGAGGTGGGGGGGGGGGGCAAACCGTGTGTGTGTGGGTGTGTGTGTGGCCTCTGGGGATCACCAGCTATCAGGGGTGTGTTATTTAGGTTGAAGAAGACCTGTTTGGATGGAATCAGTGGTGTGTTTTCCTGGAAATAATTTCTTTTTACAAGCAGAGAGGGAAATAAGAAGCGTAAACGTGGTTCTGGCTCATCCAGGTCACGGTTCAGTCCGGTCAAAATCTTCTTCTCGTAGCGACTGCACTTGATTTTTAGAGGGGTTTACAAAAAAAAAAAAAAGCTAATCGAGTCCAGCGGCTACAGAAAGAAGATTTTGAGATCAGAGCTTGTTGGCTCTCCGGGTGTCTGTTCGCTGCTTCTCTGCCCCGAAGCGACAGAAGGGAGGAGGACGAGGACAGGAAGCAGGAACGTGCTGAGACTCATCATCATCATCCTCATCGGCGCGGAGGAGACGCTCCGGTCGAAACACATTTTTGCACGAAAAAGCCATTTCTTGCACGTCGTGAACGGCAGCCGCAGCCTCGGCCCTCCATCACCCCCTCCGTCTCTGAGGAGCGGCCGACGCCGGGAGGCTCCTCGGACCAAACGTGGAGATGAAACGAGCAGAATGAAGGACAGCTGATGTTCTCCGACCCCCTCGGGCCGCTGACAACAACCCTCTTCCCACATACTGCTCCTCAACTGTCACCATCCGACGGCACGCACGAGGAGGTCATCTCTGAGGTGCTGGATGAGAAGATCGACCCTCACACCCCGTGGTCCTCCTATGGTCCTCCTATATGTTGCGTTTCTCAGCAACATCCAGGCTCCTCTGAGGAGCTCCGGGAGCTCCAGTGTC